>NC_060198.1:26758361-26858361 GCF_021184085.1 Oncorhynchus gorbuscha | reverse complement strand
AGCGCGCACGACCCACGTGGAGTTCCAGGTCTCCGGTAGCCTCTGGAACTGCCAATCTGCGGTCAACAAGGCAGAGTTCATCTCAGCCCATGCCTCCCTCCAGTCCCTCGACTTCTTGGCCCTGACGGAAACATGGATCACCACAGACAACACTGCTACTCCTACTGCTCTCTCTTCGTCCGCCCACGTGTTCTCGCACACCCCGAGAGCGTCTGGTCAGCGGGGTGGTGGCACCGGGATCCTCATCTCTCCCAAGTGGTCATTCTCTCTTTCTCCCCTTACCCATCTGTCTATCGCCTCCTTTGAATTCCATGCTGTCACAGTCACTAGCCCTTTCAAGCTTAACATCCTTATCATTTATCGCCCTCCAGGTTCCCTCGGAGAGTTCATCAATGAGCTTGATGCCTTGATAAGCTCCTTTCCTGAGGACGGCTCACCTCTCACAGTTCTGGGCGACTTTAACCTCCCCACGTCTACCTTTGACTCTTTCCTCTCTGCCTCCTTCTTTCCACTCCTCTCCTCTTTTGACCTCACCCTCTCACCTTCCCCCCTACTCACAAGGCAGGCAATACGCCGACCTCATCTTTACTAGATGCTGTTCTTCCACTAACCTCATTGCAACTCCCCTCCAAGTCTCCGACCACTGCCTTGTATCCTTTTCCCTCTCGCTCTCATCCAACACCTCCCACACTGCCCCTACTCGGATGGTATCGCGCCGTCCCAACCTTCGCTCTCTCTCCCCAGCTACTCTCTCCTCTTCCATCCTATCATCTCTTCCCTCCGCTCAAACCTTCTCCCACCTATCTCCTGATTCTGCCTCCTCAACCCTCCTCTCCTCCCTCTCTGCATCCCTTGACTCTCTATGTCCCCTATCCTCCAGGCCGGCTCGGTCCTCCCCTCCCGCTCCGTGGCTCGATGACTCATTGCGAGCTCACAGAACAGGGCTCCGGGCAGCCGAGCGGAAATGGAGGAAAACTGTTTTCGCCTCCCTGCGGACCTGGCATCCTTTCACTCCCTCCTCTCTACATTTTCCTCCTCTGTCTCTGCTGCTAAAGCCACTTTCTACCACGCTAAATTCCAAGCTTCTGCCTCTAACCCTAGGAAGCTCTTTGCCACCTTCTCCTCCCTCCTGAATCCTCCGCCCCCTCCCCCCTCCTCCCTCTCTGCAGATGACTTCGTCAACCATTTTGAAAAGAAGGTCGACGACATCCGATCCTCGTTTGCTAAGTCAAACGACACCGCTGGTTCTGCTCACACTGCCCTACCCTATGCTCTGACCTCTTTCTCCCTCTCTCTCCAGATGAAATCTCGCGTCTTGTGACGGCCGGGCCCAACAACCTGCCCGCTTGACCCTATCCCCTCCTCTCTTCTCCAGACCATTTCCGGAGACCTTCTCCCTTACCTCACCTCGCTCATCAACTCATCCCTGACCGTTGGCTACGTCCCTTCCGTCTTCAAGAGAGCGAGAGTTGCACCCCTTCTGAAAAACCTACACTCGATCCCTCCGATGTCAACAATTACAGACCAGTATCCCTTCTTTCTTTTCTCTCCAAAACTCTTGAACGTGCCGTCCTTGGCCAGCTCTCCCGCTATCTCTCTCTGAATGACCTTCTTGATCCAAATCAGTCAGGTTTCAAGACTAGTCATTCAACTGAGACTGCTCTCCTCTGTATCACGGAGGCGCTCCGCACTGCTAAAGCTAACTCTCTCTCCTCTGCTCTCATCCTTCTAGATCTATCGGCTGCCTTCGATACTGTGAACCATCAGATCCTCCTCTCCACCCTCTCCGAGTTGGGCATCTCCGGCGCGGCCCACGCTTGGATTGCGTCCTACCTGACAGGTCGCTCCTACCAGGTGGCGTGGCGAGAATCTGTCTCCTCACCACGCGCTCTCACCACTGGTGTCCCCCAGGGCTCTGTTCTTGGCCCTCTCCTATTCTCGCTATACACCAAGTCACTTGGCTCTGTCATAACCTCACATGGTCTCTCTTATCATTGCTATGCAGACGACACACAATTAATCTTCTCCTTTCCCCCTTCTGATGACCAGGTGGCGAATCGCATCTCTGCATGTCTGGCAGACATATCAGTGTGGATGACGGATCACCACCTCAAGCTGAACCTCGGCAAGACGGAGCTGCTCTTCCTCCCGGGGAAGGGCTGCCCGTTCCATGATCTCGCCATCACGGTTGACAACTCCACTGTGTCCTCCTCCCAGAGCGCCAAGAACCTTGGTGTGATCCTGGACAACACCCTGTCGTTCTCAACTAACATCAAGGCGGTGGCCCGTTCCTGTAGGTTCATGCTCTACAACATCCGCAGAGTACGACCCTGCCTCACACAGGAAGCGGCGCAGGTCCTAATCCAGGCACTTGTCATCTCCCGTCTGGATTACTGCAACTCGCTGTTGGCTGGGCTCCCTGCCTGTGCCATTAAACCCCTTCAACTCATCCAGAACGCCGCAGCCCGTCTGGTGTTCAACCTTCCCAAGTTCTCTCACGTCACCCCGCTCCTCCGTTCTCTCCACTGGCTTCCAGTTGAAGCTCGCATCCGCTACAAGACCATGGTGCTTGCCTACGGAGCTGTGAGGGGAACGGCACCTCAGTACCTCCAGGCTCTGATCAGGCCCTACACCCAAACAAGGGCACTGCGTTCATCCACCTCTGGCCTGCTCGCCTCCCTACCACTGAGGAAGTACAGCTCCCGCTCAGCCCAGTCAAAATTGTTCGCTGCCCTGGCCCCCCAATGGTGGAACAAACTCCCTCACGACGCCAGGACAGCGGAGTCAATCACCACCTTCCGGAGACACCTGAAACCCCACCTCTTTAAGGAATACCTAGGATAGGTTAAGTAATCCCTCTCACCCCACCCCCCCTAAGTTTTAGATGCACTATTGTTAAGTGACTGTCCCACTGGATGTCATAAGGTGAATGCACCAATTTGTAAGTCGCTCTGGATAAGAGCGTCTGCTAAATGACTTAAATGTAAAATGTAAATATAAGACAAGTTAATTTATGGAAATCTGTTCGGCTGCTTTGATGCAGTCTTATGCCTAATCCTATATTAACCTCCCGCCTACACACACACACGCACGCACACACGCGCTCACACACACACACATCTGCTAAGTGCACTAGCCGTGGTGCAATGGTGGTGGTATGGGCTCTTCTGGGAAATAAAGAGAAAATGAGGATCTGAGGGAGAGAGATGAGGTCAAACTAAAGACCCAGCACAGAGCAACAGCCCAATCCCAGGTCTGTTTACTCTGTCTGGTTTCCAGGGCGATGGGGATGGCAGGAGAAGGCAGCTAACAGGGTCCGCTTTCTGTAATATGAATCCACTGCTCTTAGAGAAGACATTTCTTCCCATGAAGTGAAAGAGTTCTGTCTGTTTTCCATTAACTCAGTCTCAACTAAAGTCTCAAGACTCATGGTCAGTAACGGTCATAACACAGTAACAGCATGGACCTTGTATTCCCATCAATGGTCCTGGCAGGTATGCACTCTGTCTGGGTAGTACATCTAGCAGTTCAGCTAGAGAGATACAGCCACTGAGGCACTGCAGTGTTTTCTCTGTGGGGAGAGCTGGGCTGAGGGCAAAGATGAGCTCCATTGTTGGCATAAATTGCATGGGTCAGCCTGGCCACCTCTCCACTCGGCATCTCTCTCCTCCTGTTGATCGATCTAATCCTTTACCTTAATGAGTTTCTCTCCCTGATGGTCTGAGTGGGGTGGGCCACACAAAGGAAGACATTAGAGAAAAAGAGAGAAATGGGGAAAGAGAGAGAGAGAGAGAGAGAGAGAGAGAGAGAGAGAGAGAGAGAGAGAGAGAGAGAGAGAGAGAGAGAGAGAGAGAGAGAGAGAGAGAGAGAGAGAGAGAGAGAGAGAGAGAGGGGAGAAGGAGAGAGAGAGAGAGTGGAGAGGAAGAGAGAGAGAAAGGGAGAGAGACAGGAAGAGAGAAATGGAGAAAGAGAGAGAGAGAGAGAGGGATGATAAACATTACAGAGGAGAGTGATGGAGATGGACAGAGCCTGGGGATACAGGGAGCAGAGGCTCTTTGGCTTTAGTTGTGACAGACAGACAGAGTCAGGTGTCCATGTAGAGAGAGTGAACATACAGTACATGAAGGCCGTATGAGATGTTGCTGCACATGCAGCAGGCTCTACCGATGAATGGTTGCCTCCCTATTCCCTACATAGTGCACAAATGGCACCCTATTCCCTACATAGTGCACAAATGGCACCCTATTCCCTACATTGTGCACAAAGTAGGGGATTATAAAGAGAATAGGGTGCCATTTGGGACGGAGCCAATGACTCATGCTGTGCATACTGTGATCTTACCTCTCACTGAGGCCTGGCTCTGCTTCATGGTTCTGACAGCTCATGTGTCCATCTGGGATGTGTCCAAGACTCTCTTCCCTTTCCATGTTTCCCTCCATCTTGTATCCATCTCAGTCAGTTCATTCAAGGTGGAATTGTGTTTGGCCTGATGTTTTCGTGCATCCTTCGAGGCTCCCTGTGTCACTGAGAGGGCTGCCATTTTTGCACAAGCTGAAAATCTATTTACTTGTGTATGTGTTGCTGTACTGTAGTGTGCCGGGTGTTTTTTTCTCTCTCTCAAACTCATCACCAGCTCTTCATCCAATCGCCTCTTTCTCGTGTCCTAATCTAATTCTGTTCAACTGTTGGTCAACAACAGTGACCAAGCTAAGACCTCTCTGAAAATATCCATTGATTGAATAGGGGGACTGAAGCTATTCTAAGGCTGGGGAAAATAATGATTATCCATGGACACTGCGGCTTCAGATAGAGACTCGTTGTTTACTTAGAGCAAGCTACACAACTGTCGGGACAAATTCAACAGAAAGAGAAATGACAGGAGCAGAGAGCTTGGCACCTACTGTAGCTTGGCACCAAACCCTAAACTGAAAAAATATCCCAGCAACCCCTGCTATTTATACCCAGAGCAATATCCTCCAGTATCAACATAAAGGTCATCCAATTACAGCCCCACACAACGTCAAGCCTGACAGACATTTTCCTGAGTAGGACTGGGAATAGCCTGTCGAGACCTGGTTCAGAGGAGTCACTGTTGAGACAGGCTATTTCATTCAACCTTGTCATCGTCTGTATTCAGATGGATCAAACTGTGTCTTCCTGGCTTGCAGTACTATAATGGTGAACGACAATGGCGAGTGGATGCCTCTGTAATTCATAAGCACCCTGGTGAATTTACATGGAAATTATCCCTGATTTGTAAATAAATAAAATCAAGCCCTGGGGATGGGGTTTCTGTTTGTTTGCTGTTATCTGCATCTGAGCGTCTCTCTCTGTCTGCCTGTGTGTGTGTGTGCGTGCGCGTGTGCGCGCGTGTGTGTGTGTGCGTGAGCAGTAGAATTAGAAAGAGAAAGAAATGCTACATCTCTACACTCAAGAGTTAGTGTGTGTTATATGACTGTTGGATTTGTCTGTGTTGATGTTGATCATCACATGTCTTCTGAATTGTCCCCCACGATGAAATCGGGAAGGTGACTATGGATCTGTCTCCGTCCGTTCGTACGTACGTTAGTCACACGCTATATCTCAGACAGCACTAGCCCGATTTAGACAAAACTTGGGTGAATGAGGAGTCTTGCCATAGAGATCCATCATTTACAAAAGTACTCTGATTGGCCCAAGGCGGGAGCTAAACTAGCTTTTTGAAATGTGTTAGTCACACGCGATACCTCAATTGGACCAAGAGGGGGCGCTGCATAATTCATGGAGGATTGCATGTTTACTGTTGCCTTGTTCCTCTGTTTTCAATATCTCATTCTAGGTCGCATTAAGCTTTCTTCCAGCACTTACCAGCAAGTGGTTTACCAAATCATAAACCTCAGCTCATTAACTCAGCAAAGAGCTTTCTGCACATTATATGATACTTAGATTTACACATTCCAATCTGAAAAACACATTATTTCAGCAGAGTTTCGATTTGTCACAGTTTGTTAATAAATCCATGATCTGGTTGATGGTAAATCAGCCCCTAATCCCCCAAGCCCTGCCAGATGTTACATCTAAGTCCCTATCTTCAACCTCATGTCTCTGAATAGAAACTGATTAGTCATACAGCATGGAGGTATCACTGACATAGCATTCACAGCAGGCAGAATCAATAAGGGCCCTTGTCGACTCGATAAAACTCATTTCTATCCACCGTGCTGTCATTCTGTCTTTCTCAGCAAAAACCAAACTCTACTCTGTGATGCTGCAGGATAATCTACGTCCGCCTGGTTGACTGCATCTTTTACAAACTGTTGTTCTGTTTGAGATCTCCTGGCACAATTCAAAAGTACTGCACAACAGTTCGAGAGCTCGAGAGGCAGAAGTCTAGGACGGGATCATGTTCCACAAGGGGCAACAATGGAATTGAAAATTCAGATTGATTAATGTCATGAGGCCATCATTTAGTCCCAACCTGATTTTGACAATATTTGTCGAAAGGGTGGTGGCTTGGCGAGTTCACTCTGACGGTTAAATTTGCCCAGGCCAGATGAAATGTTCTGGCATGTAGACAGAAACCTCAGTCCCTCAGTAAACGCACCATTCCCTCTGACTGAGACCCTCCCCTGTCACTTTCCTAGCCCCTCAGAAGAGGGCGCTGGTGTTGTCCCAAAGGTGAAACTATAAATCCAGAGGCAGCTCATCTTCTCAGCCACCTCTACGTGATTGGTGGGAGACAAGCCCTCAGGAACAAAGAGATTTTCCTGTCAAAGAGGAGGGACATTTATATCACCTGGCTGTCAAATATCTATCTGAAAAAGAAAGCTCTTAAATGCTTTTGATCTGATTCCTCTTGTAATCTTTTACATGCATGTTGCCTTGCCAGGCATTATGTAGTGGGCAGTAATATTAGATTTGTGTATATACAGTATGTTATCTATGCATCCCATGCGACTCATAATAAGACTAAGCACTTGGCCTATTAAAATGTCTACCTGACTCCATGAAGATCATTAAAATATACAAGCAAGCAATGGGCAAATGAGTTGATGTAGACTAGAAACAATTGGTCTGAGAATTGTCTATATCAAAGACAGACATTTAATTAACATTGTACAATGAATGGATCCACATACGAAGCATAACCCTTGAGTTGCACGAATTAACAAGCATTACGAAGCATAACCCTTGAGTTGCACGCATTAACAAGCATTACGAAGCATAACCCTTGAGTTGCACGCATTAACAAGCATTACGAAGCATAACCCTTGAGTTGCACGCATTAACAAGCATTACGAAGCATAACCCTTGAGTTGCACGAATTAACAAGCATTACGAATAACCCTTGAGTTGCACGATTAACAAGCATTACGAAGCATAACCCTTGAGTTGCACGCATTAACAAGCATTACGAAGCATAACCCTTGAGTTGCACGATTAACAAGCATTACGAAGCATAACCCTTGAGTTGCACGCATTAACAAGCATTACGAAGCATAACCCTTGAGTTGCACGAATTAACAAGCATTACGAAGCATAACCCTTGAGTTGCACGCATTAACAAGCATTACGAAGCATAACCCTTGAGTTGCACGCATTAACAAGCATTACGAAGCATAACCCTTGAGTTGCACGCATTAACAAGCATTACGAAGCATAACCCTTGAGTTGCACGCATTAACAAGCATTACGAAGCATAACCCTTGAGTTGCACGCATTAACAAGCATTACAAAGCATAACCCTTGAGTTGCACGCATTAACAAGCATTACGAAGCATAACCCTTGAGTTGCACGCATTAACAAGCATTACAAAGCATAACCCTTGAGTTGCACGCATTAACAAGCATTACGAAGCATAACCCTTGAGTTGCACGAATTAACAAGCATTACGAAGCATAACCCTTGAGTTGCACGCATTAACAAGCATTACGAAGCATAACCCTTGAGTTGCACGCATTAACAAGCATTACGAAGCATAACCCTTGAGTTGCACGCATTAACAAGCATTACGAAGCATAAACCTTGAGTTGCACGAATTAACAAGCATTACGAAGCATAAACCTTGAGTTGCACGCATTAACAAGCATTACGAAGCATAACCCTTGAGTTGCACGAATTAACAAGCATTACGAAGCATAACCCTTGAGTTGCACGCATTAACAAGCATTACGAAGCATAACCCTTGAGTTGCACGAATTAACAAGCATTACGAAGCATAAACCTTGAGTTGCACGCATTAACAAGCATTACGAAGCATAAACCTTGAGTTGCACAAATTAACAAGCATTACGAAGCATAACCCTTGAGTTGCACGCATTAACAAGCATTACGAAGCATAACCCTTGGTTGCACGAATTAACAAGCATTACGAAGCATAAACCTTGAGTTGCACGCATTAACAAGCATTACGAAGCATAACCCTTGAGTTGCACGAATTAACAAGCATTACGAAGCATAAACCTTGAGTTGCACGCATTAACAAGCATTACGAAGCATAAACCTTGAGTTGCACAAATTAACAAGCATTACGAAGCATAACCCTTGAGTTGCACGCATTAACAAGCATTACGAAGCATAACCCTTGAGTTGCACGCATTAACAAGCATTACGAAGCATAATCCTTGAGTTGCACGCATTAACAAGCATTACGAAGCATAACCCTTGAGTTGCACGCATTAACAAGCATTACGAAGCATAACCCTTGAGTTGCACGCATTAACAAGCATTACGAAGCATAACCCTTGAGTTGCACGAATTAACAAGCATTACGAAGCATAAACCTTGAGTTGCACGCATTAACAAGCATTACGAAGCATAACCCTTGAGTTGCACGCATTAACAAGCATTACGAAGCATAACCCTTGAGTTGCACGAATTAACAAGCATTACGAAGCATAACCCTTGAGTTGCACGCATTAACAAGCATTACGAAGCATAACCCTTGAGTTGCACGAATTAACAAGCATTACGAAGCATAACCCTTGAGTTGCACGCATTAACAAGCATTACGAAGCATAACCCTTGAGTTGCACGATTAACAAGCATTACGAAGCATAACCCTTGAGTTGCACGCATTAACAAGCATTACGAAGCATAACCTTGAGTTGCACGCATTAACAAGCATTACGAAGCATAACCCTTGAGTTGCACGCATTAACAAGCATTACGAAGCATAAACCTTGAGTTGCACAAGCATTAACAAGCATTACGAAGCATAACCCTTGAGTTGCACGCATTAACAAGCATTACGAAGCATAACCCTTGAGTTGCACGAATTAACAAGCATTACGAAGCATAACCCTTGAGTTGCACGAATTAACAAGCATTACGAAGCATAACCCTTGAGTTGCACGAATTAACAAGCATTACGAAGCATAACCCTTGAGTTGCACGAATTAACAAGCATTACGAAGCATAACCCTTGAGTTGCACGCATTAACAAGCATTACGAAGCATAACCCTTGAGTTGCACGCATTAACAAGCATTACGAAGCATAATCCTTGAGTTGCACGAATTAACAAGCATTACGAAGCATAAACCTTGAGTTGCACGCATTAACAAGCATTACGAAGCATAACCCTTGAGTTGCACGCATTAACAAGCATTACGAAGCATAACCCTTGAGTTGCACGAATTAACAAGCATTACGAAGCATAACCCTTGAGTTGCACGCATTAACAAGCATTACGCAAGCATAACCCTTGAGTTGCACGAATTAACAAGCATTACGAAGCATAACCCTTGAGTTGCACGCATTAACAAGCATTACGAACAAGCATTACGAAGCATAACCCTTGAGTTGCACGCATTAACAAGCATTACGAAGCATAAACCTTGAGTTGCACGCATTAACAAGCATTACGAAGCATAACCCTTGAGTTGCACGCATTAACAAGCATTACGAAGCATAACCCTTGAGTTGCACGCATTAACAAGCATTACGAAGCATAACCCTTGAGTTGCACGAATTAACAAGCATTACGAAGCATAAACCTTGAGTTGCACGCATTAACAAGCATTACGAAGCATAACCCTTGAGTTGCACGATTAACAAGCATTACGAAGCATAACCCTTGAGTTGCACGAATTAACAAGCATTACGAAGCATAACCCTTGAGTTGCACGAATTAACAAGCATTACGAAGCATAACCCTTGAGTTGCACGAATTAACAAGCATTACGAAGCATAACCCTTGAGTTGCACGCATTAACAAGCATTACGAAGCATAACCCTTGAGTTGCACGCATTAACAAGCATTACGAAGCATAAACCTTGAGTTGCACGAATTAACAAGCATTACGAAGCATAACCCTTGAGTTGCACAAGCATTAACATAACCCTTGCATTAACATAACCCTTGAGTTGCACGAATTAACAAGCATTACGAAGCATAACCCTTGAGTTGCACGCATTAACAAGCATTACATAACCCTTGAACCCTTAACAAGCATTACGAAGCATAACCCTTGAGTTGCACGCATTAACAAGCATTACGAAGCATAACCCTTGAGTTGCACGCATTAACAAGCATTACGAAGCATAACCCTTGAGTTGCACAAATTAACAAGCATTACGAAGCATAACCCTTGAGTTGCACGCATTAACAAGCATTACGAAGCATAACCCTTGAGTTGCACGAATTAACAAGCATTACGAAGCATAAACCTTGAGTTGCACGCATTAACAAGCATTACGAAGCATAACCCTTGAGTTGCACGAATTAACAAGCATTACGAAGCATAAACCTTGAGTTGCACGCATTAACAAGCATTACGAAGCATAACCCTTGAGTTGCACGAATTAACAAGCATTACGAAGCATAACCCTTGAGTTGCACGCATTAACAAGCATTACGAAGCATAACCCTTGAGTTGCACGCATTAACAAGCATTACGAAGCATAACCCTTGAGTTGCACGCATTAACAAGCATTACGAAGCATAACCCTTGAGTTGCACGATTAACAAGCATTACGAAGCATAACCCTTGAGTTGCACGAATTAACAAGCATTACGAAGCATAACCCTTGAGTTGCACGCATTAACAAGCATTACGAAGCATAACCCTTGAGTTGCACGCATTAACAAGCATTACGAAGCATAACCCTTGAGTTGCACGATTAACAAGCATTACGAAGCATAACCCTTGAGTTGCACGAATTAACAAGCATTACGAAGCATAACCCTTGAGTTGCACGATTAACAAGCATTACGAAGCATAACCCTTGAGTTGCACGCATTAACAAGCATTACGAAGCATAACCCTTGAGTTGCACGCATTAACAAGCATTACGAAGCATAACCCTTGAGTTGCACGATTAACAAGCATTACGAAGCATAACCCTTGAGTTGCACGCATTAACAAGCATTACGAAGCATAACCCTTGAGTTGCACGCATTAACAAGCATTACGAAGCATAACCCTTGAGTTGCACGCATTAACAAGCATTACGAAGCATAACCCTTGAGTTGCACGCATTAACAAGCATTACGAAGCATAACCCTTGAGTTGCACGCATTAACAAGCATTACGAAGCATAACCCTTGAGTTGCAAGCATTACGAAGCATAACCCTTGAGTTGCACAAGCATTACGAAGCATAACCCTTGAGTTGCACGAATTAACAAGCATTACGAAGCATAACCCTTGAGTTGCACGAATTAACAAGCATTACGAAGCATAACCCTTGAGTTGCACGCATTAACAAGCATTACGAAGCATAACCCTTGAGTTGCACGCATTAACAAGCATTACGAAGCATAACCCTTGAGTTGCACGCATTAACAAGCATTACGAAGCATAACCCTTGAGTTGCACGAATTAACAAGCATTACGAAGCATAACCCTTGAGTTGCACGCATTAACAAGCATTACGAAGCATAACCCTTGAGTTGCACGCATTAACAAGCATTACGAAGCATAACCCTTGAGTTGCACGCATTAACAAGCATTACATAACCCTTGAGTTGCACGAAGCATAACCCTTGAGTTGCACGCATTAACAAGCATTACGAAGCATAACCCTTGAGTTGCACGCATTAACAAGCATTACGAAGCATAACCCTTGAGTTGCACGCATTAACAAGCATTACGAAGCATAACCCTTGAGTTGCACGCATTAACAAGCATTACGAAGCATAACCCTTGAGTTGCACGCATTAACGAGCATTACGAAGCATAACCCTTGAGTTGCACGAATTAACAAGCATTACGAAGCATAACCCTTGAGTTGCACGCATTAACAAGCATTACGAAGCATAACCCTTGAGTTGCACGAATTAACAAGCATTACGAAGCATAAACCTTGAGTTGCACGCATTAACAAGCATTACGAAGCATAACCCTTGGTTGCACAAATTAACAAGCATTACGAAGCATAACCCTTGAGTTGCACGCATTAACAAGCATTACGAAGCATAACCCTTGAGTTGCACGAATTAACAAGCATTACGAAGCATAAACCTTGAGTTGCACGCATTAACAAGCATTACGAAGCATAACCCTTGAGTTGCACGAGTTGCATTAACAAGCATTACGAAGCATAACCCTTGAGTTGCACGCATTAACAAGCATTACGAAGCATAACCCTTGAGTTGCACGAATTAACAAGCATTACGAAGCATAAACCTTGAGTTGCACGCATTAACAAGCATTACGAAGCATAACCCTTGAGTTGCACGCATTAACAAGCATTACGAAGCATAACCCTTGAGTTGCACGCATTAACAAGCATTACGAAGCATAACCCTTGAGTTGCACGAATTAACAAGCATTACGAAGCATAAACCTTGAGTTGCACGCATTAACAAGCATTACGAAGCATAACCCTTGAGTTGCACGAATTAACAAGCATTACGAAGCATAAACCTTGAGTTGCACGCATTAACAAGCATTACGAAGCATAACCCTTGAGTTGCACGATTAACAAGCATTACGAAGCATAACCCTTGAGTTGCACGAATTAACAAGCATTACGAAGCATAACCCTTGAGTTGCACGATTAACAAGCATTACGAAGCATAACCCTTGAGTTGCACGAATTAACAAGCATTACGAAGCATAAACCTTGAGTTGCACGCATTAACAAGCATTACGAAGCATAACCCTTGAGTTGCACGATTAACAAGCATTACGAAGCATAACCCTTGAGTTGCACGCATTAACAAGCATTACGAAGCATAACCCTTGAGTTGCACGCATTAACAAGCATTACGAAGCATAACCCTTGAGTTGCACGAATTAACAAGCATTACGAAGCATAAACCTTGAGTTGCACGCATTAACAAGCATTACGAAGCATAACCCTTGAGTTGCACGATTAACAAGCATTACGAAGCATAACCCTTGAGTTGCACGCATTAACAAGCATTACGAAGCATAACCCTTGAGTTGCACGCATTAACAAGCATTACGAAGCATAACCTTGAGTTGCACGCATTAACAAGCATTACGAAGCATAAACCTTGAGTTGCACGAATTAACAAGCATTACGAAGCATAACCCTTGAGTTGCACGCATTAACAAGCATTACGAAGCATAACCCTTGAGTTGCACGCATTAACAAGCATTACGAAGCATAACCCTTGAGTTGCACGAATTAACAAGCATTACGAAGCATAACCCTTGAGTTGCACGATTAACAAGCATTACGAAGCATAAACCTTGAGTTGCACGAATTAACAAGCATTACGAAGCATAACCCTTGAGTTGCACGCATTAACAAGCATTACGAAGCATAACCCTTGAGTTGCACGCATTAACAAGCATTACGAAGCATAACCCTTGAGTTGCACGAATTAACAAGCATTACGAAGCATAACCCTTGAGTTGCACGCATTAACAAGCATTAAAGCATAACCCTTGAGTTGCACGAATTAACAAGCATTACGAAGCATAAACCTTGAGTTGCACGCATTAACAAGCATTACGAAGCATAACCCTTGAGTTGCACGCATTAACAAGCATTACGAAGCATAACCCTTGAGTTGCACGCATTAACAAGCATTAAGCATAAAGTTGCATAACAAGCATTACGAAGCATAACCCTTGAGTTGCACGCATTAACAAGCATTACGAAGCATAACCCTTGAGTTGCACGCATTAACAAGCATTACGAAGCATAACCCTTGAGTTGCACGAATTAACAAGCATTACGAAGCATAACCCTTGAGTTGCACGCATTAACAAGCATTACGAAGCATAACCCTTGAGTTGCACGATTAACAAGCATTACGAAGCATAACCCTTGAGTTGCACGCATTAACAAGCATTACGAAGCATAACCCTTGAGTTGCACGCATTAACAAGCATTACGAAGCATAACCCTTGAGTTGCACGCATTAACAAGCATTATAACCCTTGAGTTGCACGAAGCATAACCCTTGAGTTGCACGCATTAACAAGCATTACGAAGCATAACCCTTGAGTTGCACGAATTAACAAGCATTACGAAGCATAACCCTTGAGTTGCACGCATTAACAAGCATTACGAAGCATAACCCTTGAGTTGCACGAATTAACAAGCATTACGAAGCATAAACCTTGAGTTGCACGCATTAACAAGCATTACGAAGCATAACCCTTGAGTTGCACGCATTAACAAGCATTACGAAGCATAACCCTTGAGTTGCACGCATTAACAAGCATTACGAAGCATAACCCTTGAGTTGCACGCATTAACAAGCATTACGAAGCATAACCCTTGAGTTGCACGCATTAACAAGCATTACGAAGCATAACCCTTGAGTTGCACGCATTAACAAGCATTACGAAGCATAACCCTTGAGTTGCACGCATTAACAAGCATTACGAAGCATAACCCTTGAGTTGCACGCATTAACAAGCATTACGAAGCATAACCCTTGAGTTGCACGCATTAACAAGCATTACGAAGCATAACCCTTGAGTTGCACGCATTAACAAGCATTACGAAGCATAACCCTTGAGTTGCACGAATTAACAAGCATTACGAAGCATAACCCTTGAGTTGCACGCATTAACAAGCATTACGAAGCATAACCCTTGAGTTGCACGCATTAACAAGCATTACGAAGCATAAACCTTGAGTTGCACGCATTAACAAGCATTACGAAGCATAACCCTTGAGTTGCACGCATTAACAAGCATTACGAAGCATAACCCTTGAGTTGCACGCATTAACAAGCATTACGAAGCATAACCCTTGAGTTGCACGAATTAACAAGCATTACGAAGCATAACCCTTGAGTTGCACGCAAGCATTAACATAACCCTTGAGTTGCACGCATTAACAAGCATTACGAAGCATAACCCTTGAGTTGCACGAATTAACAAGCATTACGAAGCATAACCCTTGAGTTGCACGATTAACAAGCATTAACAAGCATTACGAAGCATAACCCTTGAGTTGCACGAATTAACAAGCATAACCCTTGAGTTGCACGAAACAAGCATAATAACCTTGAGTTGCACGCATTAACAAGCATTACGAAGCATAACCCTTGAGTTGCACGCATTAACAAGCATTACGAAGCATAACCCTTGAGTTGCACGCATTAACAAGCATTACGAAGCATAAACCTTGAGTTGCACGCATTAACAAGCATTACGAAGCATAACCTTGAGTTGCACGCATTAACAAGCATTACGAAGCATAACCCTTGAGTTGCACGCATTAACAAGCATTACGAAGCATAACCCTTGAGTTGCACGCATTAACAAGCATTACGAAGCATAACCCTTGAGTTGCACGCATTAACAAGCATTACGAAGCATAACCCTTGAGTTGCACGCATTAACAAGCATTACGAAGCATAACCCTTGAGTTGCACGCATTAACAAGCATTACGAAGCATAAACCTTGAGTTGCACGCATTAACAAGCATTACGAAGCATAAACCTTGAGTTGCACGCATTAACAAGCATTACGAAGCATAACCCTTGAGTTGCACGCATTAACAAGCAATTAACAAGCATTACGAAGCATAACCCTTGAGTTGCACGATTAACAAGCATTACGAAGCATAACCCTTGAGTTGCACGAATTAACAAGCATTACGAAGCATAACCCTTGAGTTGCACGAATTAACAAGCATTACGAAGCATAACCCTTGAGTTGCACGCATTAACAAGCATTAAAGCATAACCCTTGAGTTGCACGCATTAACAAGCATTACGAAGCATAACCCTTGAGTTGCACGCATTAACAAGCATTACGAAGCATAACCCTTGAGTTGCACGCATTAACAAGCATTACGAAGCATAACCCTTGAGTTGCACGCATTAACAAGCATTACGAAGCATAACCCTTGAGTTGCACGAATTAACAAGCATTACGAAGCATAACCCTTGAGTTGCACGCATTAACAAGCATTACGAAGCATAACCCTTGAGTTGCACGAATTAACAAGCATTACGAAGCATAAACCTTGAGTTGCACGACATTAACAAGCATTACGAAGCATAACCCTTGAGTTGCACGCATTAACAAGCATTACGAAGCATAACCCTTGAGTTGCACGCATTAACAAGCATTACGAAGCATAACCCTTGAGTTGCACGCATTAACAAGCATTACGAAGCATAACCCTTGAGTTGCACGATTAACAAGCATTACGAAGCATAACCCTTGAGTTGCACGCATTAACAAGCATTACAAGCATTCTGAGCATTTGAGTTGCAACAACAAGCATTACGAAGCATAACCCTTGAGTTGCACGCATTAACAAGCATAACCTTGAGTTGCATAACCCTTGAGTTGCACGCATTAACAAGCATTACGAAGCATAACCCTTGAGTTGCACGCATTAACAAGCATTACGAAGCATAACCCTTGAGTTGCACGAATTAACAAGCATTACGAAGCATAACCCTTGAGTTGCACGCATTAACAAGCATTACGAAGCATAACCCTTGAGTTGCACGCATTAACAAGCATTACGAAGCATAACCCTTGAGTTGCACGAATTAACAAGCATTACGAAGCATAAACCTTGAGTTGCACGCATTAACAAGCATTACGAAGCATAAACCTTGAGTTGCACGAATTAACAAGCATTACGAAGCATAACCCTTGAGTTGCACGCATTAACAAGCATTACGAAGCATAACCCTTGAGTTGCACGAATTAACAAGCATTACGAAGCATAAACCTTGAGTTGCACGCATTAACAAGCATTACGAAGCATAACCCTTGAGTTGCACGAATTAACAAGCATTACGAAGCATAACCCTTGAGTTGCACGAATTAACAAGCATTACGAAGCATAACCCTTGAGTTGCACGCATTAACAAGCATTACGAAGCATAACCCTTGAGTTGCACGCATTAACAAGCATTACGAAGCATAACCCTTGAGTTGCACGCATTAACAAGCATTACGAAGCATAACCCTTGAGTTGCACGCATTAACAAGCATTACGAAGCATAACCCTTGAGTTGCACGCATTAACAAGCATTACGAAGCATAACCCTTGAGTTGCACGAATTAACAAGCATTACCCTTGAAGCAACAAGCATTACGACATAACCCTTGAGTTGCACGCATTAACAAGCATTACGAAGCATAACCCTTGAGTTGCACGAATTAACAAGCATTACGAAGCATAAACCTTGAGTTGCACGCATTAACAAGCATTACGAAGCATAACCCTTGAGTTGCACGAATTAACAAGCATTACGAAGCATAACCCTTGAGTTGCACGCATTAACAAGCATTACGAAGCATAACCCTTGAGTTGCACGATTAACAAGCATTACGAACATAACCCTTGAGTTGCACGAAGCATAACCCTTGAGTTGCACGCATTAACAAGCATTACGAAGCATAACCCTTGAGTTGCACGATTAACAAGCATTACGAAGCATAACCCTTGAGTTGCACGCATTAACAAGCATTACGAAGCATAACCCTTGAGTTGCACGAATTAACAAGCATTACGAAGCATAAACCTTGAGTTGCACGCATTAACAAGCATTACGAAGCATAACCCTTGAGTTGCACGAATTAACAAGCATTACGAAGCATAACCCTTGAGTTGCACGCATTAACAAGCATTACGAAGCATAACCCTTGAGTTGCACGAATTAACAAGCATTACGAAGCATAACCCTTGAGTTGCATTAACAAGCATAACCCTTGAGTTGCACGAATTAACAAGCATTACGAAGCATAAACCTTGAGTTGCAATTAACAAGCATTAAAGCATAACCCTTGAGTTGCATTAACAAGCATTACATAAAGTTGCATAACCAAGCTTGAGTTGCACGCATTAACAAGCATTACGAAGCATAACCCTTGAGTTGCACGCATTAACAAGCATTACGAAGCATAACCCTTGAGTTGCACGAATTAACAAGCATTACGAAGCATAAACCTTGAGTTGCACGCATTAACAAGCATTAACAAGCATTACGAAGCATAACCCTTGAGTTGCACGAATTAACAAGCATTACGAAGCATAACCCTTGAGTTGCACGCATTAACAAGCATTACGAAGCATAACCCTTGAGTTGCACGCATTAACAAGCATTACGAAGCATAACCCTTGAGTTGCACGCATTAACAAGCATTACGAAGCATAACCCTTGAGTTGCACGCATTAACAAGCATTACGAAGCATAACCCTTGAGTTGCACGAATTAACAAGCATTACGAAGCATAACCCTTGAGTTGCACGCATTAACAAGCATTACGAAGCATAACCCTTGAGTTGCACGCAATTAACAAGCATTACGAAGCATAACCCTTGAGTTGCACGAATTAACAAGCATTACGAAGCATAACCCTTGAGTTGCACGCATTAACAAGCATTACGAAGCATAAACCTTGAGTTGCACGAATTAACAAGCATTACGAAGCATAACCCTTGAGTTGCACAAGCATTACGAAGCATAACCCTTGAGTTGCACGCATTAACAAGCATTACGAAGCATAACCCTTGAGTTGCACGAATTAACAAGCATTACGAAGCATAACCCTTGAGTTGCACGATTAACAAGCATTACGAAGCATAACCCTTGAGTTGCACGATTAACAAGCATTACGAAGCATAACCCTTGAGTTGCACGCATTAACAAGCATTACGAAGCATAACCCTTGAGTTGCACGCATTAACAAGCATTACGAAGCATAACCCTTGAGTTGCACGCATTAACAAGCATTACGAAGCATAACCCTTGAGTTGCACGCATTAACAAGCATTACGAAGCATAACCCTTGAGTTGCACGCATTAACAAGCATTACGAAGCATAACCCTTGAGTTGCACGCATTAACAAGCATTACGAAGCATAACCCTTGAGTTGCACGCATTAACAAGCATTACGAAGCATAACCCTTGAGTTGCACGAATTAACAAGCATTACGAAGCATAAACCTTGAGTTGCACGCATTAACAAGCATTACGAAGCATAACCCTTGAGTTGCACGAATTAACAAGCATTACGAAGCATAAACCTTGAGTTGCACGCATTAACAAGCATTACGAAGCATAACCCTTGAGTTGCACGAATTAACAAGCATTACGAAGCATAACCCTTGAGTTGCACAAGCATTAACAAGCATTACGAAGCATAACCCTTGAGTTGCACGAATTAACAAGCATTACGAAGCATAAACCTTGAGTTGCACGCATTAACAAGCATTACGAAGCATAACCCTTGAGTTGCACGAATTAACAAGCATTACGAAGCATAACCCTTGAGTTGCACGCAAGCATTAATAACCCTTGAGTTGCACGCAAGCATTACGAAGCATAACCCTTGAGTTGCACGCATTAACAAGCATTACGAAGCATAACCCTTGAGTTGCACGAATTAACAAGCATTACGAAGCATAACCCTTGAGTTGCACGCATTAACAAGCATTACGAAGCATAACCCTTGAGTTGCACGAATTAACAAGCATTACGAAGCATAACCCTTGAGTTGCACGCATTAACAAGCATTACGAAGCATAACCCTTGAGTTGCAAGCGATTAACAAGTTGCATTAACAAGCATTCTGAATAACCCTTGAGTTGCAATTAACAAGCATTACTGAAGCATAACCCTTGAGTTGCACGCATTAACAAGCATTACGAAGCATAACCCTTGAGTTGCACGCAATTAACAAGCATTACGAAGCATAACCCTTGAGTTGCACGCATTAACAAGCATTACGAAGCATAACCCTTGAGTTGCACGAATTAACAAGCATTACGAAGCATAAACCTTGAGTTGCACGCATTAACAAGCATTACGAAGCATAACCCTTGAGTTGCACGCATTAACAAGCATTACGAAGCATAACCCTTGAGTTGCACGCATTAACAAGCATTACGAAGCATAACCCTTGAGTTGCACGCATTAACAAGCATTACGAAGCATAACCCTTGAGTTGCACGCATTAACAAGCATTACGAAGCATAACCCTTGAGTTGCACGAATTAACAAGCATTACGAAGCATAAACCTTGAGTTGCACGCATTAACAAGCATTACGAAGCATAAACCTTGAGTTGCACGAATTAACAAGCATTACGAAGCATAACCCTTGAGTTGCACGCATTAACAAGCATTACGAAGCATAACCCTTGAGTTGCACGCATTAACAAGCATTACGAAGCATAACCCTTGAGTTGCACGAATTAACAAGCATTACGAAGCATAACCCTTGAGTTGCACGCATTAACAAGCATTACGAAGCATAACCCTTGAGTTGCACGCATTAACAAGCATTACGAAGCATAACCCTTGAGTTGCACGCATTAACAAGCATTACGAAGCATAACCCTTGAGTTGCACGCATTAACAAGCATTACGAAGCATAACCCTTGAGTTGCACGAATTAACAAGCATTACGAAGCATAAACCTTGAGTTGCACGCATTAACAAGCATTACGAAGCATAACCCTTGAGTTGCACGCATTAACAAGCATTACGAAGCATAACCCTTGAGTTGCACGCATTAACAAGCATTACGAAGCATAACCCTTGAGTTGCACGATTAACAAGCATTACTGAAGCATAAACCTTGAGTTGCACGCATTAACAAGCATTACGAAGCATAACCCTTGAGTTGCACGCATTAACAAGCATTACGAAGCATAACCCTTGAGTTGCACGAAGCATAAACCTTGAGTTAACAAGCATTACGAAGCATAACCCTTGAGTTGCACGCATTAACAAGCATTACGAAGCATAACCCTTGAGTTGCACGCATTAACAAGCATTACGAAGCATAACCCTTGAGTTGCACGCATTAACAAGCATTACGAAGCATAACCCTTGAGTTGCACGAATTAACAAGCATTACGAAGCATAACCCTTGAGTTGCACGCATTAACAAGCATTACGAAGCATAACCCTTGAGTTGCACGAATTAACAAGCATTACGAAGCATAAACCTTGAGTTGCACGCATTAACAAGCATTACGAAGCATAACCCTTGAGTTGCACGAATTAACAAGCATTCTGACATAACCCTTGAGTTGCACGCATTAACAAGCATTACGAAGCATAACCCTTGAGTTGCACGCATTAACAAGCATTACGAAGCATAACCCTTGAGTTGCACGATTAACAAGCATTACGAAGCATAACCCTTGAGTTGCACGCATTAACAAGCATTACGAAGCATAACCCTTGAGTTGCACGAATTAACAAGCATTACGAAGCATAACCCTTGAGTTGCACGCATTAACAAGCATTACGACATAACCCTTGAGTTGCACGAATTAACAAGCATTACGAAGCATAAACCCTTGAGTTGCACGCATTAACAAGCATTACGAAGCATAACCCTTGAGTTGCACGAATTAACAAGCATTACGAAGCATAACCCTTGAGTTGCACGATTAACAAGCATTACTGAAGCATAACCCTTGAGTTGCACGAATTAACAAGCATTACGAAGCATAACCCTTGAGTTGCACGCATTAACAAGCATTACGAAGCATAACCCTTGAGTTGCACGCATTAACAAGCATTACGAAGCATAACCCTTGAGTTGCACGCAATTAACAAGCATTACGAAGCATAACCCTTGAGTTGCACGCATTAACAAGCATTACGAAGCATAACCCTTGAGTTGCACGAATTAACAAGCATTACGAAGCATAACCCTTGAGTTGCACGAATTAACAAGCATTACGAAGCATAACCCTTGAGTTGCACGATTAACAAGCATTACGAAGCATAACCCTTGAGTTGCACGCATTAACAAGCATTACGAAGCATAACCCTTGAGTTGCACGCATTAACAAGCATTACGAAGCATAACCCTTGAGTTGCACGAAGCATAACCCTTGATTAACAAGCATTACGAAGCATAACCCTTGAGTTGCACGCATTAACAAGCATTACGAAGCATAACCCTTGAGTTGCACGCATTAACAAGCATTACGAAGCATAACCCTTGAGTTGCACGCATTAACAAGCATTACGAAGCATAACCCTTGAGTTGCACGCATTAACAAGCATTACGAAGCATAACCCTTGAGTTGCACGCATTAACAAGCATTACGAAGCATAACCCTTGAGTTGCACGAATTAACAAGCATTACGAAGCATAACCCTTGAGTTGCACGCATTAACAAGCATTACGAAGCATAACCCTTGAGTTGCACGAATTAACAAGCATTACGAAGCATAACCCTTGAGTTGCACGCATTAACAAGCATTAACGAATTACGCATAACCCTTGAGTTGCACGCATTAACAAGCATTTGACGAAGCATAACCCTTGAGTTGCACGAATTAACAAGCATTACGAAGCATAACCCTTGAGTTGCACGCATTAACAAGCATTACGAAGCATAACCCTTGAGTTGCACGAATTAACAAGCATTACGAAGCATAACCCTTGAGTTGCACGCATTAACAAGCATTACGAAGCATAACCCTTGAGTTGCACGAATTAACAAGCATTACGAAGCATAACCCTTGAGTTGCACGCATTAACAAGCATTAACATAACCCTTGCAACAAGCATTACGAAGCATAACCCTTGAGTTGCACGCATTAACAAGCATTACGAAGCATAACCCTTGAGTTGCACGATTAACAAGCATTACGAAGCATAACCCTTGAGTTGCACGCATTAACAAGCATTACGAAGCATAACCCTTGAGTTGCACGAATTAACAAGCATTACGAAGCATAACCCTTGAGTTGCACGCATTAACAAGCATTACGAAGCATAACCCTTGAGTTGCACGCATTAACAAGCATTACGAAGCATAACCCTTGAGTTGCACGAATTAACAAGCATTACGAAGCATAACCCTTGAGTTGCACGCATTAACAAGCATTACGAAGCATAACCCTTGAGTTGCACGCATTAACAAGCATTACGAAGCATAACCCTTGAGTTGCACGCATTAACAAGCATTACGAAGCATAACCCTTGAGTTGCACGATTAACAAGCATTACGAAGCATAACCCTTGAGTTGCACGCATTAACAAGCATTACGAAGCATAACCCTTGAGTTGCACGCATTAACAAGCATTACGAAGCATAACCCTTGAGTTGCACGATTAACAAGCATTACGAAGCATAAACCTTGAGTTGCACGCATTAACAAGCATTACGAAGCATAACCCTTGAGTTGCACGAATTAACAAGCATTACGAAGCATAACCCTTGAGTTGCACGCATTAACAAGCATTACGAAGCATAACCCTTGAGTTGCACGAATTAACAAGCATTACGAAGCATAACCCTTGAGTTGCACGCATTAACAAGCATTACGAAGCATAACCCTTGAGTTGCACGAATTAACAAGCATTACGAAGCATAACCCTTGAGTTGCACGCATTAACAAGCATTACGAAGCATAAACCTTGAGTTGCACGAATTAACAAGCATTACGAAGCATAACCCTTGAGTTGCACGCATTAACAAGCATTACGAAGCATAACCCTTGAGTTGCACGAATTAACAAGCATTACGAAGCATAACCCTTGAGTTGCACGCATTAACAAGCATTACGAAGCATAACCCTTGAGTTGCACGCATTAACAAGCATTACGAAGCATAACCCTTGAGTTGCACGCATTAACAAGCATTACGAAGCATAACCCTTGAGTTGCACGATTAACAAGCATTACGAAGCATAACCCTTGAGTTGCACGCATTAACAAGCATTACGAAGCATAACCCTTGAGTTGCACGAATTAACAAGCATTAACAAGAAGCATAACCCTTGAGTTGCACGCATTAACAAGCATTACGAAGCATAACCCTTGAGTTGCACGAATTAACAAGCATTACGAAGCATAACCCTTGAGTTGCACGCATTAACAAGCATTACGAAGCATAACCCTTGAGTTGCACGCATTAACAAGCATTACGAAGCATAACCCTTGAGTTGCACGCATTAACAAGCATTACGAAGCATAACCCTTGAGTTGCACGCATTAACAAGCATTACGAAGCATAACCCTTGAGTTGCACGCATTAACAAGCATTACGAAGCATAACCCTTGAGTTGCACGCATTAACAAGCATTACGAAGCATAACCCTTGAGTTGCACGCATTAACAAGCATTACGAAGCATTAACAAGCATTACGAAGCATAACCCTTGAGTTGCACAAGCATTAACAAACCCTTGCATTAACAAGATTACGAAGCATAACCCTTGAGTTGCACGCATTAACAAGCATTACGAAGCATAACCCTTGAGTTGCACGCATTAACAAGCATTACGAAGCATAACCCTTGAGTTGCACGCATTAACAAGCATTACGAAGCATAACCCTTGAGTTGCACGCATTAACAAGCATTACGAAGCATAACCCTTGAGTTGCACGCATTAACAAGCATTACGAAGCATAACCCTTGAGTTGCACGATTAACAAGCATTACGAAGCATAACCCTTGAGTTGCACGAATTAACAAGCATTACGAAGCATAACCCTTGAGTTGCACGCATTAACAAGCATTACGAAGCATAACCCTTGAGTTGCACGCAATTAACAAGCATTACGAAGCATAACCCTTGAGTTGCACGATTAACAAGCATTACTTAAGCATAACCCTTGAGTTGCACGCATTAACAAACCCTTGAGCACGAATTAACATTACGAAGCATAACCCTTGAGTTGCACGAATTAACAAGCATTACGAAGCATAACCCTTGAGTTGCACGCATTAACAAGCATTACGAAGCATAACCCTTGAGTTGCACGCATTAACAAGCATTACGAAGCATAACCCTTGAGTTGCACGATAACCCTTGATTAACAAGAGTTGCATTAACAAGCATTCTGAAGCATAACCCTTGAGTTGCACGCATTAACAAGCATTACGAAGCATAACCCTTGAGTTGCACGAATTAACAAGCATTACGAAGCATAACCCTTGAGTTGCACGCATTAACAAGCATTACGAAGCATAACCCTTGAGTTGCACGCATTAACAAGCATTACGAAGCATAACCCTTGAGTTGCACGCATTAACAAGCATTACGAAGCATAACCCTTGAGTTGCACGCATTAACAAGCATTACGAAGCATAACCCTTGAGTTGCACGAATTAACAAGCATTACGAAGCATAACCCTTGAGTTGCACGCATTAACAAGCATTACGAAGCATAACCCTTGAGTTGCACGCATTAACAAGCATTACGAAGCATAACCCTTGAGTTGCACGCATTAACAAGCATTACGAAGCATAACCCTTGAGTTGCACGCATTAACAAGCATTACGAAGCATAACCCTTGAGTTGCACGCATTAACAAGCATTACGAAGCATAACCCTTGAGTTGCACGCATTAACAAGCATTACGAAGCATAACCCTTGAGTTGCACGAATAACAAGCATTACGAAGCATAAACCTTGAGTTGCACGATTAACAAGCATTACGAAGCATAACCCTTGAGTTGCACGCATTAACAAGCATTACGAAGCATAACCCTTGAGTTGCACAAGCATTAACATAACAGTTGCACGCATTAACAAGCATTACGAAGCATAACCCTTGAGTTGCACGAATTAACAAGCATTACTGAAGCATAACCCTTGAGTTGCACGCATTAACAAGCATTACGAAGCATAACCCTTGAGTTGCACGCATTAACAAGCATTACGAAGCATAACCCTTGAGTTGCACGATTAACAAGCATTACGAAGCATAACCCTTGAGTTGCACGCATTAACAAGCATTACGAAGCATAACCCTTGAGTTGCACGCATTAACAAGCATTACGAAGCATAACCCTTGAGTTGCACGCATTAACAAGCATTACGAAGCATAACCCTTGAGTTGCACGAATTAACAAGCATTACGAAGCATAACCCTTGAGTTGCACGCATTAACAAGCATTACGAAGCATAACCCTTGAGTTGCACGCATTAACAAGCATTACGAAGCATAAACCCTTGAGTTGCACGAATTAACAAGCATTACGAAGCATAACCCTTGAGTTGCACGCATTAACAAGCATTACGAAGCATAACCCTTGAGTTGCACGAATTAACAAGCATTACGAAGCATAACCCTTGAGTTGCACGCAAGCATTAACAAGCATAACCCTTGAGTTGCAGCATAACAAGCATTGAGTTGCACGCATTAACAAGCATTACGAAGCATAACCCTTGAGTTGCACGAATTAACAAGCATTACGAAGCATAACCCTTGAGTTGCACGCATTAACAAGCATTACGAAGCATAACCCTTGAGTTGCACGAATTAACAAGCATTACGAAGCATAACCCTTGAGTTGCACGCATTAACAAGCATTACGAAGCATAACCCTTGAGTTGCACGAATTAACAAGCATTACGAAGCATAACCCTTGAGTTGCACGATTAACAAGCATTACTTAAGCATAACCCTTGAGTTGCACGCATTAACAAGCATTACGAAGCATAACCCTTGAGTTGCACGCATTAACAAGCATTACGAAGCATAACCTTGAGTTGCACGAATTAACAAGCATTACGAAGCATAACCCTTGAGTTGCACGCATTAACAAGCATTACGAAGCATAACCCTTGAGTTGCACGCATTAACAAGCATTACGAAGCATAACCCTTGAGTTGCACGCATTAACAAGCATTACGAAGCATAACCCTTGAGTTGCACGCATTAACAAGCATTTGAGTTGCACGAAGCATAACCCTTGAGTTGAGTTGCATAACCTTGCATTAACAAGCATTACGAAGCATAACCCTTGAGTTGCACGCATTAACAAGCATTACGAAGCATAACCCTTGAGTTGCACGCATTAACAAGCATTACGAAGCATAACATAACCTTGAGTTGCACGCATTAACAAGCATTACGAAGCATAACCTTGAGTTGCACGCATTAACAAGCATTACGAAGCATAACCCTTGAGTTGCACGCATTAACAAGCATTACGAAGCATAACCCTTGAGTTGCACGCATTAACAAGCATTACGAAGCATAACCCTTGAGTTGCACGCATTAACAAGCATTACGAAGCATAACCCTTGAGTTGCACGATTAACAAGCATTACGAAGCATAACCCTTGAGTTGCACGAATTAACAAGCATTACGAAGCATAAACCTTGAGTTGCACGCATTAACAAGCATTACGAAGCATAACCCTTGAGTTGCACGAATTAACAAGCATTACGAAGCATAACCCTTGAGTTGCACGAATTAACAAGCATTACTGAAGCATAACCCTTGAGTTGCACGCATTAACAAGCATTACGAAGCATAACCCTTGAGTTGCACGCATTAACAAGCATTACGAAGCATAACCCTTGAGTTGCACGCATTAACAAGCATTACGAAGCATAACCCTTGAGTTGCACGAATTAACATAACCCTTGAGTTGCATTAACAAGCATAAAGCATAACCCTTGAGTTGCACGCATTAACAAGCATTACGAAGCATAACCCTTGAGTTGCACGAATTAACAAGCATTACGAAGCATAACCCTTGAGTTGCACGCATTAACAAGCATTACGAAGCATAACCCTTGAGTTGCACGCATTAACAAGCATTACGAAGCATAACCCTTGAGTTGCACGAATTAACAAGCATTACTGAAGCATAACCCTTGAGTTGCACGAATTAACAAGCATTACGAAGCATAACCCTTGAGTTGCACAAGCATTAACAAGCATTACATTACTTAAGCATAACCCTTGAGTTGCACGAATTAACAAGCATTACGAAGCATAACCCTTGAGTTGCACGCATTAACAAGCATTACGAAGCATAACCCTTGAGTTGCACGAATTAACAAGCATTACGAAGCATAACCCTTGAGTTGCACGCATTAACAAGCATTACGAAGCATAACCCTTGAGTTGCACGAATTAACAAGCATTACGAAGCATAAACCTTGAGTTGCACGCATTAACAAGCATTACGAAGCATAACCCTTGAGTTGCACGATTAACAAGCATTACGAAGCATAACCCTTGAGTTGCACGAATTAACAAGCATAACCCTTGGGTTGCACGATTAACAAGCATTACGAAGCATAACCCTTGAGTTGCACGAATTAACAAGCATTACGAAGCATAAACCTTGAGTTGCACGCATTAACAAGCATTACGAAGCATAACCCTTGAGTTGCACGAATTAACAAGCATTACGAAGCATAACCCTTGAGTTGCACGCATTAACAAGCATTACGAAGCATAACCCTTGAGTTGCACGCATTAACAAGCATTACGAAGCATAACCCTTGAGTTGCACGAATTAACAAGCATTACGAAGCATAACCCTTGAGTTGCACGCATTAACAAGCATTACGAAGCATAACCCTTGAGTTGCACGCATTAACAAGCATTACTGAAGCATAACCCTTGAGTTGCACGCATTAACAAGCATTACGAAGCATAACCCTTGAGTTGCACGCATTAACAAGCATTACGAAGCATAACCCTTGAGTTGCACGAATTAACAAGCATTACGAAGCATAACCCTTGAGTTGCACGCATTAACAAGCATTACGAAGCATAACCCTTGAGTTGCACGCATTAACAAGCATTACGAAGCATAACCCTTGAGTTGCACAAGCATTAACAAGCATTAAGCGAAGCATAACCCTTGAGTTGCACGCATTAACAAGCATTACGAAGCATAACCCTTGAGTTGCACGCATTAACAAGCATTACGAAGCATAACCCTTGAGTTGCACGCATTAACAAGCATTACGAAGCATAACCCTTGAGTTGCACGAATTAACAAGCATTACGAAGCATAACCCTTGAGTTGCACGAATTAACAAGCATTACGAAGCATAACCCTTGAGTTGCACGAATTAACAAGCATTACGAAGCATAACCCTTGAGTTGCACGCATTAACAAGCATTACGAAGCATAACCCTTGAGTTGCACGCATTAACAAGCATTACGAAGCATAACCCTTGAGTTGCACGCATTAACAAGCATTAACCCTTGAAGCATAACCCTTGAGTTGCACGAATTAACAAGCATTACTGAAGCATAACCCTTGAGTTGCACGCATTAACAAGCATTACGAAGCATAACCCTTGAGTTGCACGAATTAACAAGCATTACAAGAAGCATAACCCTTGAGTTGCACGCATTAACAAGCATTACGAAGCATAACCCTTGAGTTGCACGCATTAACAAGCATTACGAAGCATAACCCTTGAGTTGCACGCATTAACAAGCATTACGAAGCATAACCCTTGAGTTGCAACAAGCATTAACCCTTGAGTTGCACGCATTAACAAGCATTCTGCATAACCCTTGAGTTGCACGCATTAACAAGCATTACGAAGCATAACCCTTGAGTTGCACGCATTAACAAGCATTACGAAGCATAACCCTTGAGTTGCACGCATTAACAAGCATTACGAAGCATAACCCTTGAGTTGCACGCATTAACAAGCATTACGAAGCATAACCCTTGAGTTGCACGAATTAACAAGCATTACGAAGCATAACCCTTGAGTTGCACGCATTAACAAGCATTACGAAGCATAACCCTTGAGTTGCACGAATTAACAAGCATTACGAAGCATAACCCTTGAGTTGCACGCATTAACAAGCATTACGAAGCATAACCCTTGAGTTGCACGCATTAACAAGCATTACGAAGCATAACCCTTGAGTTGCACGCATTAACAAGCATTACGAAGCATAACCCTTGAGTTGCACGCATTAACAAGCATTACGAAGCATAACCCTTGAGTTGCACGCATTAACAAGCATTACGAAGCATAACCCTTGAGTTGCACGAATTAACAAGCATTACGAAGCATAACCCTTGAGTTGCATTACGAAGCATTTAACAAGCATTACGAAGCATAACCCTTGAGTTGCACGAATTAACAAGCATTACGAAGCATAACCCTTGAGTTGCACGCATTAACAAGCATTACGAAGCATAACCCTTGAGTTGCACGAATTAACAAGCATTACGAAGCATAACCCTTGAGTTGCACGCATTAACAAGCATTACGAAGCATAACCCTTGAGTTGCACGCATTAACAAGCATTACGAAGCATAACCCTTGAGTTGCACGCATTAACAAGCATTACGAAGCATAACCCTTGAGTTGCATTACGAAGCATAACCCTTGAGTTAACAAGCATTACGAAGCATAACCCTTGAGTTGCACGATTAACAAGCATTACGAAGCATAACCCTTGAGTTGCACGCATTAACAAGCATTACGAAGCATAACCCTTGAGTTGCACGCATTAACAAGCATTACGAAGCATAACCCTTGAGTTGCACAAGCATTAACAAACCCTTGCATTAACAAGCATTACGAGCATAAACCTTGAGTTGCACGAATTAACAAGCATTACGAAGCATAACCCTTGAGTTGCACGCATTAACAAGCATTACGAAGCATAACCCTTGAGTTGCACGCATTAACAAGCATTACGAAGCATAACCCTTGAGTTGCACGCATTAACAAGCATTACGAAGCATAACCCTTGAGTTGCACGCATTAACAAGCATTACTGAAGCATAACCCTTTGCACGATTAACAAGCATTACGAAGCATAACCCTTGAGTTGCACGCATTAACAAGCATAGTTGCACGCACAAGCATTACGAAGCATAACCCTTGAGTTGCACGCATTAACAAGCATTACGAAGCATAACCCTTGAGTTGCACGCATTAACAAGCATTACATAACCCTTGAGTTGCAATTAACAAGCATTACGAAGCATAAACCTTGAGTTGCACGAATTAACAAGCATTACGAAGCATAACCCTTGAGTTGCACGCATTAACAAGCATTACGAAGCATAACCCTTGAGTTGCACGCATTAACAAGCATTACGAAGCATAACCCTTGAGTTGCACGAATTAACAAGCATTACGAAGCATAACCCTTGAGTTGCACGCATTAACAAGCATTACGAAGCATAACCCTTGAGTTGCACGCATTAACACAAGCATAACCCTTGAGTTGCATAAACAAGCATTACGAAGCATAAACCTGAGTTGCACGCATTAACAAGCATTACGAAGCATAACCCTTGAGTTGCACGCATTAACAAGCATTACGAAGCATAACCCTTGAGTTGCACGCATTAACAAGCATTACGAAGCATAACCCTTGAGTTGCACGCATTAACAAGCATTACGAAGCATAACCCTTGAGTTGCAACAAGCATTAACAAACATTACGAAGCATAATAACCTTGAGTTGCACGCATTAACAAGCATTACGAAGCATAACCCTTGAGTTGCACGCATTAACAAGCATTACGAAGCATAACCCTTGAGTTGCACGCATTAACAAGCATTACGAAGCATAACCCTTGAGTTGCACGCATTAACAAGCATTACGAAGCATAACCCTTGAGTTGCACGCATTAACAAGCATTACGAAGCATAACCCTTGAGTTGCACGCATTAACAAGCATTACGAAGCATAACCCTTGAGTTGCACGCATTAACAAGCATTACGAAGCATAACCCTTGAGTTGCACGCATTAACAAGCATTACGAAGCATAACCCTTGAGTTGCACGCATTAACAAGCATTACGAAGCATAACCCTTGAGTTGCACGCATTAACAAGCATTACGAAGCATAACCCTTGAGTTGCACGCATTAACAAGCATTACGAAGCATAACCCTTGAGTTGCACGATTAACAAGCATTACGAAGCATAACCCTTGAGTTGCACGCATTAACAAGCATTTGAGTTGCACGATTAACAAGAAGCATAACCCTTGAGTTGCACGATTAACAAGCATTACGAAGCATAACCCTTGAGTTGCACGCAATTAACAAGCATTACGAAGCATAACCCTTGAGTTGCACGAATTAACAAGCATTACGAAGCATAACCCTTGAGTTGCACGCATTAACAAGCATTACGAAGCATAACCCTTGAGTTGCACGAATTAACAAGCATTACGAAGCATAACCCTTGAGTTGCACGAATTAACAAGCATTACGAAGCATAACCCTTGAGTTGCACGCATTAACAAGCATTACGAAGCATAACCCTTGAGTTGCACGAATTAACAAGCATTACGAAGCATAACCCTTGAGTTGCACGCATTAACAAGCATTACGAAGCATAACCCTTGAGTTGCACGCAAGCATTAACAAACCCTTGCATTACAAGCATTACTGAAGCATAACCCTTGAGTTGCACGCATTAACAAGCATTACGAAGCATAACCCTTGAGTTGCACGCATTAACAAGCATTACGAAGCATAACCCTTGAGTTGCACGAATTAACAAGCATTACGAAGCATAACCCTTGAGTTGCACGCATTAACAAGCATTACGAAGCATAACCCTTGAGTTGCACGCATTAACAAGCATTACGAAGCATAACCCTTGAGTTGCACGCATTAACAAGCATTACGAAGCATAACCCTTGAGTTGCACGCATTAACAAGCATTACGAAGCATAACCCTTGAGTTGCACGAATTAACAAGCATTACGAAGCATAACCCTTGAGTTGCACGCATTAACAAGCATTACGAAGCATAACCCTTGAGTTGCACGCATTAACAAGCATTACGAAGCATAACCCTTGAGTTGCACGATTAACAAGCATTACGAAGCATAACCCTTGAGTTGCACGATTAACAAGCATTACGAAGCATAACCCTTGAGTTGCACGAATTAACAAGCATTAACAAGAAGCATAACCCTTGAGTTGCACGCAACAAGCATTAACATAACCCTTGCAACAAGCATTACTGAAGCATAACCCTTGAGTTGCACGCATTAACAAGCATTACGAAGCATAACCCTTGAGTTGCACGATTAACAAGCATTACGAAGCATAACCCTTGAGTTGCACGCATTAACAAGCATTACGAAGCATAACCCTTGAGTTGCACGCATTAACAAGCATTACGAAGCATAACCCTTGAGTTGCACGCATTAACAAGCATTACGAAGCATAACCCTTGAGTTGCACGCATTAACAAGCATTACGAAGCATAACCCTTGAGTTGCACGCATTAACAAGCATTACGAAGCATAACCCTTGAGTTGCACGCATTAACAAGCATTACGAAGCATAACCCTTGAGTTGCACGCATTAACAAGCATTACGAAGCATAACCCTTGAGTTGCACGCATTAACAAGCATTACGAAGCATAACCCTTGAGTTGCACGCATTAACAAGCATTACGAAGCATAACCCTTGAGTTGCACGCATTAACAAGCATTACAAGCATTACTGCATAACCCTTGAGTTGCACGCATTAACAAGCATTACGAAGCATAACCCTTGAGTTGCACGCATTAACAAGCATTACGAAGCATAACCCTTGAGTTGCACGCATTAACAAGCATTACGAAGCATAACCCTTGAGTTGCACGCATTAACAAGCATTACGAAGCATAACCCTTGAGTTGCACGCATTAACAAGCATTACGAAGCATAACCCTTGAGTTGCACGCATTAACAAGCATTAACCCTTGAGTTGCATTAACAAGCATTACGAAGCATAACCCTTGAGTTGCACGCATTAACAAGCATTACGAAGCATAACCCTTGAGTTGCACGCATTAACAAGCATTACGAAGCATAACCCTTGAGTTGCACGCATTAACAAGCATTACGAAGCATAACCCTTGAGTTGCACAAGCATTAACAAGCATTACCCTTGAAGCATAACCCTTGAGTTGCACGCATTAACAAGCATTACATAACCCTTGAGTTGCAATTAACAAGCATTACGACATAACCCTTGAGTTGCACGATTAACAAGCATTACGAAGCATAAACCTTGAGTTGCACGAATTAACAAGCATTACGAAGCATAACCCTTGACTTGCACGAATTAACAAGCATTACGAAGCATAACCCTTGGGTTGCACGCATTAACAAGCATTACGAAGCATAACCCTTGAGTTGCACGAATTAACAAGCATTACGAAGCATAAACCTTGAGTTGCACGCATTAACAAGCATTACGAAGCATAACCCTTGAGTTGCACGAATTAACAAGCATTACGAAGCATAACCCTTGAGTTGCACGAATTAACAAGCATTACGAAGCATAACCCTTGAGTTGCACGCATTAACAAGCATTACGAAGCATAACCCTTGAGTTGCACGAATTAACAAGCATTACGAAGCATAACCCTTGAGTTGCACGCATTAACAAGCATTACGAAGCATAACCCTTGAGTTGCACGCATTAACAAGCATTACGAAGCATAAACCTTGAGTTGCACGAATTAACAAGCATTACGAAGCATAACCCTTGAGTTGCACGCATTAACAAGCATTACGAAGCATAACCCTTGAGTGGCACGCATTAACAAGCATTACGAAGCATAACCCTTGAGTTGCACGCATTAACAAGCATTACGAAGCATAACCCTTGAGTTGCACGCATTAACAAGCATTACGAAGCATAACCCTTTAGTTGCACGCATTAACAAGCATTACATAACCCTTGAGTTGAAGCATAACCCTTGAGTTGCACGCATTAACAAGCATTACGAAGCATAACCCTTGAGTTGCACGCATTAACAAGCATTACGAAGCATAAACCTTGAGTTGCACGAATTAACAAGCATTACGAAGCATAACCCTTGAGTTGCACGCATTAACAAGCATTACGAAGCATAACCCTTGAGTTGCACGAATTAACAAGCATTACGAAGCATAAACCTTGAGTTGCACAAGAATTAACAAGCATTACGAAGCATAACCCTTGAGTTGCACGCATTAACAAGCATTACGAAGCATAACCCTTGAGTTGCACGATTAACACGCATTACGAAGCATAACCCTTGAGTTGCACGCATTAACAAGCATTACGAAGCATAAACCTTGAGTTGCACGAAGCATTAACAAGCATTACGAAGCATAACCCTTGAGTTGCACGCATTAACAAGCATTACGAAGCATAACCCTTGAGTTGCACGAATTAACAAGCATTACGAAGCATAACCCTTGAGTTGCACGCATTAACAAGCATTACGAAGCATAACCCTTGAGTTGCACGCATTAACAAGCATTACGAAGCATAACCCTTGAGTTGCACGCATTAACAAGCATTACGAAGCATAACCCTTGAGTTGCACGCATTAACAAGCATTACGAAGCATAACCCTTGAGTTGCACGCATTAACAAGCATTACAAGCATTACGCATAACCCTTGAGTTGCACGCATTAACAAGCATTACGAAGCATAACCCTTGAGTTGCACGCATTAACAAGCATTACGAAGCATAACCCTTGAGTTGCACGCATTAACAAGCATTACGAAGCATAACCCTTGAGTTGCACGAATTAACAAGCATTACGAAGCATAACCCTTGAGTTGCACGCATTAACAAGCATTACGAAGCATAACCCTTGAGTTGCACGAATTAACAAGCATTACGAAGCATAACCTTGAGTTGCACGAATTAACAAGCATTACGAAGCATAACCTTGAGTTGCACGCATTAACAAGCATTACGAAGCATAACCCTTGAGTTGCACGCATTAACAAGCATTACGAAGCATAACCCTTGAGTTGCACGCATTAACAAGCATTACGAAGCATAACCCTTGAGTTGCACGCATTAACAAGCATTACGAAGCATAACCCTTGAGTTGCACGCATTAACAAGCATTACGAAGCATAACCCTTGAGTTGCACGCATTAACAAGCATTACGAAGCATACTTCTAGGCATATAGGTCCTAAGGTTAATTTAGCGGACAAAGCGTGAATAAAGAGACGCCCATTAGGCCACATGCCTAGAAGCCTAGGAAGTGAGAATTGATCAGACAACCCTTCCTCCATGGACTGGATATAGGAAAGAGAGAGAGAAGAAAAGCATTTCATTCCATTTATAACATCTGAAGGTGTAACGATCTCAACCCAGAACAAACCGGCATCAACCAATCGAGCAATACCAAGTTTACAGAGTAACCTGACCACCAAGGCCCGATCTCTACCGGGTGTCACAGCATCTAAGTGCTCGTGTGTGTGTGTGTGTGTGTGTGTGTGTGTGTGTGTGTGTGTGTGTGTGTGTGTGTGTGTGTGTGTGTGTGTGTGTGTGTGTGTGTGTGTGTGTGTGTGTGTGTGTGTGTGTGTGTGTGTGTGTGTGTGTGTGTGTGTGTGTGTGTGTGTGTGTGTGTGTGTGTGTGTGTGTGTGTAGAGGCGAGAGGGAGGAAGGAGAGAGATGGGGGGTGGGCAGCGTAAATAAGACAAAAGTCACGAGAAGACAAGAAACCCTCTGTACATTGTAGAGTCATTCAGATTTCACCCTGTCCAGATACAAGTGACCACATAGATCATCCATCCATATAGAAAGCATCAGAGTTATCCTCAGTGAACACGTTTTTAGATAGAATAATACTATACCATCCATGTCTGGAGTCCATCATATTCAGTAGTCATTCATCTGGATACTGTAACAGAGAGATACATTTTGGTCCCACAGAGGGGGAGGGGGGGTGGGCTGACTAGTCCCTGGGCATTGTCCTTTGTGCTTTCCTTGTGTTCCTGGACCATTTGCCATGCAGCTCCATGTGAGAGAGAGCACATCAATTAGGGCCGAGCCGACGTGATACAATATCCCATGAATACTCAAGATCCTTGAACACATTTGGATGCTACTGGGGTTTTTTTCTCTTCGGACATAGCCAGCGAGTCCCGATAAACCATTAGGATAATCCACACGGCTTGGAAAGCGACAGACCTGTTGTGTCATCATGGAATCCATGCCAGTCTTTGAGGGAGGACAGGGGGAGAGCTGCAGCTGTCTTGGCTGGGCTACAGAGCCATGCCGAGTTGTGCCAAGCCAAGCTGTCTGTTCGCTTAACAACAACAGACCCGGAATAACTAGAAAGTGTCCGTCACAACGAATCAACAGTGGGAGAGAAATCAAACAGTGCCTTTCATACATCAGTTCCCACTTGGCACAAGTTGGTTGAATCGAGGTTGTTTCCATGTCATTTCAATGTAATTACGTTGAACCAACGTGGAATAGATATTGAATTGATGTCTGTGTGGGTTTATATTCCCAGTGGGTTTATATATCAGTTCTACCTGTTTGTGGAGACAAGAAAGGGCCAGACGACCCCTGCTGGGAGTGTGACTGAGAGGGGAGTCATGGTGTTGTGGCCCGGGGCATGTGATTGGCTCCCGGCTCTGGGTCTCCGGGTGCCAATCACATCTTGTGTGTTTAATGTCGCCCCCCTCCTCTCCTCTCCCTCCGAATTAAAGGCCTTCTACCTTATGAATTTTAATGTCCACTCCTGCGCTTGACCCACCCAATTAGGCCCAAAATCTCTGGCTCTGAAACATTGACATACTTCTCCCGGCTCGCGCACCACACCCCGACAAAACAGAAGCCGGAGAGAGCGGTGCTGTTTGCTAAAAGCAAGCATTCTGTTGAATTATTGAAAGGACATTGAGACGGAGATGGGGTATAGAGAGATAGAGGTCAGAATAACATTGGAGAAACAGAATTTTTGAACATTTCGGTTTTGCTTTAAAAAAACAATACGTAAATGCATCAATCAACATTTTATCTCTTCGGTTTTTGGGGTTCTAAATTCTTGAGTTGAACCGACATTTTTAAACATGCCAATATTAGGTTACACTTTGATCAAAGTGTATCTTTAGCGATATAATGCTAAAAGACAGCAGAGAGAGGTAGCAGCCGTAGGCTCAAGGCCAGAAGCACTATCATGCATACAGAGTAGATAGAGGGTGACGGTGTGTGTGTGTATGCGTGCGTGCGTGCGTGCGTGTGTGTGCGTGTGTGCGTGTGTGCGTGTGTGTGTGTGTGTGTGTGTGTGTGTGTGTGTGTGTGTGTGTGTGTGTGTGTGTGTGTGTGTGTGTGTGTGTGTGTGTGTGTGTGTGTGTGTGTGTGTGTGTGTGTGTGCGTGTGTGTGTGTGTGTGTGTGTGTGTGTGTGTGTGTGTGTGTGTGTGTGTGTGTGTGTGTGCGTGCGTGCGTGCGTGCGTGCGTGCGTGCGTGCGTGCGTGCGTGCGTGCGTGCGTGTGTGGGTGCGTGTGTGTGTGTGTGTGTGTGTGTGTGTGTGTGTGTGTGTGTGTGTGTGTGTGTGTGTGTGTGTGTGTGTGTGTGTGTGTGTGTGTGTGTGTGTGTGCGTGCGTGTGTGCGTGCGTGTGTGTGGGTGCGTGTGCGTGTGTGCGTGTGTGACGAGCCTCTCTGATGGCCCGTGTTATAATGAGATCCCTGAATGCAGACAACCTCCAAAACGACAGCTGTGAATCAATCCAGTCATGTCCCTCCTCACTACTTTCTGAGCTATCTGTCACTCAACTGGAGGGAGGATGACAGGTCATAGGGCCACTGATTTAGGGCAGGAGCTCAAGATGGCTGCCACTCACACAGGACGCTTTCAGAACAGGATAGTCAGGCTGCCAATCCAGTCCACCCTGTCACATCATCCCAGAGGAATTAGCCTTTAAATAAATAAATAATAACAATAATCTGAATGCATAACGTCCCTGTACTGCTGCTGTGTTGGTTTTAAGGGCTTGAGAGCTTGCGGGACTGTTATTGACTAAGGGGTGGCCTGAGGGCACGACGCTATGTTATGGCCGTGGTTTCTCATGCGGAAGTGTGTCTGAGTTTTATCGACCTGCCGACCAGGGCTTAGCAGCCTCCTGGACAAACTCCAGCAGTAGGAGGCTGTTTAAAACGAGCAGGTGTTTTACAACAAGAAGTGCCCACTTACACATCAAAAACACGAGCCCTGAAACAGTCTTCACTGACAGTACGACGTTAGACAGGAGAGCCAGGGCGTGGAAGGTAGGGTTACGGCGAGGGTTGGAGTTGAACCAGTGTGTGGACATAAAGCGAGGTTTAGGATTAGGGTCTCCTGTCCCTCTGACTGGGACCTCTGAGTCCTGAAGCAGAGCAGAGGACCTGGATCAAATATGACTGCAAGGTGCCAATAACACCACAACGGGTCCTGTGTGTGAGAGAGCGCTGGACGGATAGCACAACCGAGCGTGCATACTCTCTCTCACACACAGACGCACACTTCTACTCCTGGGCAAACGGTCATGGCTGCTTCCCAGTCGATAGAAGCTTACTGTACTGTAGCATTATAGGTTCCTTGCTGTGTTTCAACATGCCGTAGAAACCTGTCAGTGTGCATCACTTCTCAGTGTAGTCGAGGTAAACAGGTGGAGTCTGTCTGGAGACGGGGAAGTACATTAGAATCACCCCATGTAGGAAACGTGAGTTGTGTTGAGAACAAGAGTTTATCGATTAGGGATTGTGGAGGGCAATTAAGGTTTTCTGTTGTGTTTGAAATCCACATAGGATTCCCGAAACGAATGATGCTTTTCCTGTCCCGTGTAAATGCAGTTGTGTTGGGTTATTGCTGTACTGCCGAGCCTCTGTATACAACACAAGTCATTGGCTAGATCATCAAGCTTGCTCCCATTATCTCCGTTCATTTTAGTGAGACGTACACATCCACAACATTCCCCAAATGAGCCAACAGACAATAGGGGCCTGTTTGCCTCCCACATAGTCTAATGCTCTTTTAATGTCTCCAAATCAAAACAAATAAACCAACATGAATTACATTTTAAATACTGCAATAAATGTATTCACTTTCAGAAACAAGTGAATTAATGTTCTCTGGAAATACGGCAACTGTCTGTTTGACTGTGTGTACTCTCTCAATCCTGTTCCAAAAAGCATCCTGTCATGTGGGATCTCTATTTGGAAACTGGTTGTACTCTGCATTCACTCCATAGGAGTATAGCTTAGCTTGAACACATGGCCTGCTCGGCATACCAAATGAATCACGGATCCCAATCACACACTATATTATTCTAGCAACACTAAGGTCATAGGGAGACGTAAACAAGGAGAAAAGCGAGGCCGAGCAGATTGGTACAGACAGAGTGGTGAGTGTCGGAGCTGTAGCAAACTGTGAGGGAAGCAGATGTCTTCCCTGACAGGTGTTGTCAGTGGGAATTGTACGACACGGGCGCTACTCATCTGACGGAACAGACTGTGTTATCTCAGCTCCACTCTCAGCCATACATCTCCTTCCATCTCTCTCCCCAGTGGATATTCTTCCATCTCTTTTACTCACTCCCTCTTTCCATCTCGCTCTCTCACCCCCTCCTCCCCCCCCCCCTCCTTCCTACGCTTCCTCTCATTCTCGTGAGCGGCCACGCAGGTGTTTGAAACCTCTCAAGTTATTTACAGATGCAGCCGATGCTGTTACACTTCGTAATGATTTCCGTTTTGTTACAGGCCAACTTCCAGCACCTCAACCCCAGCTAACAACATTACATCTGAGAAGAGAGGACAAGAAACGTCGGAGAGCGAAGAGAGAGAGAGAGAGAGAGAGAGAGAGAGAGAGAGAGAGAGAGAGAGAGAGAGAGAGAGAGAGAGAGAGAGAGAGAGAGAGAGAGAGAGAGAGAGAGCGAGAGAGAGAGAGAGCGAGAGAGAGAGAGGAGAAGTGAAGGTGTGCATGAAACTCTGAAGGTTAAGACGGCTCTGCCTCAGAATACAAATTACAGCTGTCAAAAATACACAAAACCCCTGACATTCTTTTAGTTTAAACTGATTTGAATGTTTTTTCTTTCTTAAACACTCAGGGGCTGCATCAGATTTGACATTACTTATGTGTTGGCAAGCTGTAAAAATGCCATTTCCAGTTCAAGTGGTCAAATTGAAGCTTAAACCCATTCAAGAGCATTAGACTGCAGTTTTAATTGGTTTTGCCTCGGTGAGATTGCATTGCGGCTGACTTCTCTGCTGTGGCTGCTGTTGACGGCTGGCTAGAGCAGAATCAGCCGCGGAGGCTGAGGAGCGGTGCGGAGGTGTGAGGGGGAGTCAGACAGTCCGTGATTGGCTTGATTTCCCCAGTGTGTCTATCATCATTTGTTGAGCCAGTCCGGACTCTATCAGGCAGAGTGGAACTCAGGTTCAGCAACTGATTCTGCTCTCACTTGTCTAAGCGATCTATTTGCAGAAAGTAGCAGTGGCTCAGCGACAGCCGTATTGGTCATCACAGGCTTTTTGGAGAGAGTGAATGGAAACAAGGGAATAGGGAAAGGCAATCAACACAGGGAAGAGGAGGTCTGTTCTGTGATCGATGTGTCCTCTTCCAATCTCCTGTATTTGTTATTTCAGAGTATGTTGTTACTGTAGATGTCTCATAATGTTGGGCTGAAAGCTGATACCTCTCGAATGTCCCACGTATCGTCTGGCAGTTGTATGTGGCGTCAGACTGTCTCACGTATCGTCTGGCAGTTTTATGTATCGTCAGATTGTCTCACGTATCGTCTGGCAGTTCTATGTGTCGTCAGACTGTCTCACGTATCGTCTGGCAGTTTTATGTAGCGTCAGACTGTCTCACGTATCGTCTGGCAGTTTTATGTATGTCAGACTGTCTCACGTATCGTCTGGCTGTTGTATGTATCGTCAGACTGTCTCACGTATCGTCTGGCAGCTTTATGTGTCGTCAGACTGTCTCACGTATCGTCTGGCAGCTTTATGTGTCGTCAGACTGTCTCACGTATCGTCTGGCAGTTTAATGTGTCGTCAGACTGTCTCACGTATCGTCTGGCTGTTGTATGTATCGTCAGACTGTCTCACGTATCGTCTGGCAGCTTTATGTGTCGTCAGACTGTCTCACGTATCGTCTGGCAGTTTAATGTATCGTCAGACTGTCTCACGTATCGTCTGGCAGTTTTATGTATCGTCAGACTGTCTCACGTATCGTCTGGCAGTTCTATGTACCGTCAGACTGTCTCACGTATCGTCTGGCAGTTTTATGTGGCGTCAGACTGTCTCACGTATCGTCTGGCAGTTTTATGTGGCGTCAGACTGTCTCACGTATCGTCTGGCAGTTTTATGTGGCGTCAGACTGTCTCACGTATCGTCTGGCAGTTTTATGTGTCGTCAGACTGTCTCACGTATTGTCTGGCAGCTTTATGTGTCGTCAGACTGTCTCACGTATCGTCTGGCAGTTGTATGTATCGTCAGACTGTCTCACGTATCGTCTGGCTGTTGTATGTATCGTCAGACTGTCTCACGTATCGTCTGGCAGCTTTATGTGTCGTCAGACTGTCTCACGTATCGTCTGGCAGCTTTATGTGTCGTCAGACTGTCTCACGTATCGTCTGGCAGTTTAATGTGTCGTCAGACTGTCTCACGTATCGTCTGGCTGTTGTATGTATTGTCAGACTGTCTCACGTATCGTCTGGCAGCTTTATGTGTCGTCAGACTGTCTCACGTATCGTCTTGCAGTTTTATGTAGCGTCAGACTGTCTCACGTATCGTCTGGCAGTTTAATGTGTCGTCAGACTGTCTCACGTATCGTCTGGCAGTTTTATGTATCGTCAGACTGTCTCACGTATCGTCTGGCAGTTTTATGTATCGTCAGACTGTCTCACGTATCGTCTGGCAGTTCTATGTACCGTCAGACTGTCTCACGTATCGTCTGGCAGTTTTATGTGGTGTCAGACTGTCTCACGTATCATCTGGCAGTTTTATGTGGCGTCAGACTGTCTCACGTATTTATGTCTGGCAGTTTTATGTGGCAGTTTTATGACTGACTCTCACGTATCGTCTTGCAGTTTTATGTGGCGTCAGACTGTCTCACGTATCGTCTGGCAGTTTAATGTGTCGTCAGACTGTCTCACGTATCGTCTGGCAGTTTTATGTATCGTCAGACTGTCTCACGTATCGTCTGGCAGTTTTATGTATCGTCAGACTGTCTCACGTATCGTCTGGCAGTTCTATGTACCGTCAGACTGTCTCACGTATCGTCTGGCAGTTTTATGTGGTGTCAGACTGTCTCACGTATCATCTGGCAGTTTTATGTGGCGTCAGACTGTCTCACGTATCGTCTGGCAGTTTTATGTGGCGTCAGACTGTCTCACGTATCGTCTGGCAGTTTTATGTGGCGTCAGACTGTCTCACGTATCGTCTGGCAGTTTTATGTGGCGTCAGACTGTCTCACGTATCGTCTGGCAGTTTTATGTATGTCAGACTGTCTCACGTATCGTCTGGCAGTTTTATGTGTCGTCAGACTGTCTCACGTATCGTCTAGCAGCTTTATGTGTCGTCAGACTGTCTCACGTATCGTCTGGCAGTTTTATGTAGCGTCAGACTGTCTCACGTATCGTCTGGCAGCTTTATGTGTCGTCAGACTGTCTCACGTATCGTCTGGCAGTTTAATGTGTCGTCAGACTGTCTCACGTATCGTCTGGCTGTTGTATGTATCGTCAGACTGTCTCACGTATCGTCTGGCAGCTTTATGTGTCGTCAGACTGTCTCACGTATCGTCTCGCAGTTTAATCTGTCGTCAGACTGTCTCACGTATCGTCTGGCAGATTTATGTGTCGTCAGACTGTCTCACGTATCGTCTGGCAGCTTTATGTGTCGTCAGACTGTCTCACGTATCGTCTGGCAGTTTTATGTATGTCAGACTGTTTCACGTATCGTCTGGCAGTTTTATGTGTCGTCAGACTGTCTCACGTATCGTCTGGCAGCTTTATGTGTCGTCAGACTGTCTCACGTATCGTCTGGCAGTTTTATGTGTCGTCAGACTGTCTCACGTATCGTCTGGCAGCTTTATGTGTCGTCAGACTCTCTCACGTATTGTCTGGCAGTTTAATGTGTCGTCAGACTGTCTCACGTATTGTCTGGCAGTTTTATGTATCTTCAGACTGTCTCACGTATCGTCTGGCAGTTTTATGTATCGTCAGACTGTCTCACGTATCGTCTGGCAGTTCTATGTACCGTCAGACTGTCTCACGTATCGTCTGGCAGTTTTATGTATCGTCAGACTGTCTCACGTATCGTCTGGCAGTTTTATTTGGCGTCAGACTGTCTCACGTATCGTCTGGCAGTTTTATGTGGCGTCAGACTGTCTCACGTATCGTCTGGCAGTTTTATGTGGCGTCAGACTGTCTCACGTATCGTCTGGCAGTTTTATGTATGTCAGACTGTCTCACGTATCGTCTGGCAGTTTTATGTGTCGTCAGACTGTCTCACGTATCGTCTGGCAGCTTTATGTGTCGTCAGACTGTCTCACGTATCGTCTGGCAGTTTTATGTAGCGTCAGACTGTCTCACGTATCGTCTGGCTGTTGTATGTATCGTCAGACTGTCTCACGTATCGTCTGGCAGCTTTATGTGTCGTCAGACTGTCTCACGTATCGTCTGGCAGCTTTATGTGTCGTCAGACTGTCTCACGTATCGTCTGGCAGTTTAATGTGTCGTCAGACTGTCTCACGTATTGTCTGGCTGTTGTATGTATAGTCAGACTGTCTCACGTATCGTCTGGCAGCTTTATGTGTCGTCAGACTGTCTCACGTATCGTCTGGCAGTTTTATGTAGCGTCAGACTGTCTCATGTATCGTCTCGCAGTTTAATCTGTCGTCAGACTGTCTCACGTATCGTCTGGCAGATTTATGTGTCGTCAGACTGTCTCACGTATCGTCTGGCAGCTTTATGTGTCGTCAGACTGTCTCACGTATCGTCTGGCAGTTTTATGTAGCGTCAGACTGTCTCATGTATCGTCTGGCAGTTTAATCTGTCGTCAGACTGTCTCACGTATCGTCTGGCAGATTTATGTGTCGTCAGACTGTCTCACGTATCGTCTGGCAGCTTTATGTGTCGTCAGACTGTCTCACGTATCGTCTGGCAGCTTTATGTATGTCAGACTGTTTCACGTATCGTCTGGCAGTTTTATGTGTCGTCAGACTGTCTCACGTATCGTCTGGCAGTTTTATGTGTCGTCAGACTGTCTCACGTATCGTCTGGCAGCTTTATGTGTCGTCAGACTGTCTCATGTATCGTCTGGCAGTTTAATGTAGCGTCAGACTGTCTCACGTATCGTCTGGCAGTTTTATGTAGCGTCAGACTGTCTCACGTATCGTCTGGCAGTTTTATGTGTCGTCAGACTGTCTCACGTATCGTCTGGCAGTTTTATGTGTCGTCAGACTGTCTCACGTATCGTCTGGCAGTTTTATGTGTTGTCAGACTGTCTCACGTATCGTCTGGCAGTTTTATGTATCGTCAGACTGTCCCACATATCGTCTGGCAGTTTTATGTGTCGTCAGACTGTCCCACGTATCGTCTGGCAGTTTTATGTGTCGTCAGACTGTCTCACGTATCGTCTGGCAGTTTTATGTGTTGTCAGACTGTCTCACGTATCGTCTGGCAGCTTTATGTGTCGTCAGACTCTCTCACGTATTGTCTGGCAGTTTAATGTGTCGTCAGACTGTCTCACGTATTGTCTGGCAGTTTAATGTGTCGTCAGACTGTCCCACGTATCGTCTGGCAGTTTTATGTGTCGTCAGACTGTCTCACGTATCGATGGCAGCTTTATGTGTCGTCAGACTCTCTCACGTATTGTCTGGCAGTTTAATGTGTCGTCAGACTGTCTAACGTATTGTCTGGCAGTTTAATGTGTCGTCAGACTGTCTCACGTATCGTCTGGCAGTTTTATGTATCGTTTTCAATACTATATTATCCTTTTGTTTTCTGCATCGTCTGGTTGTTCGGTTTTGTTTGACTCTTCTCTGTATCGTCTGGCTTTGGCTGGTATTTGCATTGTCTCATTGTTCCATGTTTTGTCTGACTGTTCCATATATCATCTGTCTGCTCTGTGCATTATCTGGATGACGTCTGTGTCATCTATCTGTTCCTCTGTGTGGTAGTTGGATCTCTCCCAGGCCTCCTCGGGCAGAGTTGGCACGTCTGGGTGTTTATGAGACAGCGGGCATGTGTTTGGTCCCACCTGGCAGAGTGGGTGGAGAGGAGGGGTGCAACAGAGAGAGGGTGGAGGGACAGGAGGGAGAGAGAGTGTGAATGAGAGGTCTGTTGTGACACTGTGGGGTGCGGGTGGGCATATTGCAAAGCAGCGGGTGCTCAGCCAATCTGGGACGCTGCCTGCTCACCCGAGGCGGCAACCTCAAAAGAGGGAAGGGTTCTGATTGGCTGCCGGACAAGATGGACAGGGGCAGCAGCCGGAGAGTTCTGCCAAGGACCCAGTGGAGGTGCACCTGTCCCGGTGTCACATGACCGGAGATGGTTCAGACTGACTGACTTCACACACTGTCTTCGTTTGTGATTCTGTGTTTGTACTTGTGTGTGTGTGTGTGTGTGTGTGTGTGTGTGTGTGTGTGTGTGTGTGTGTGTGTGTGTGTGTGTGTGTGTGTGTGTGTGTGTGTGTGTGTGTGTGTGTGTGTGTGTGTGTGTGTGTGTGTGTGTGTGTGTGTGTGTGTGTGTGTGTGTGTGTGTGTGTGTGTGTGTGTGTGTGTGTGTGTGTGTGTGTGTTTGCATGGCTTTGAAGTTTTTTGTTTCTGGCTTATTTTTGCTATGCCCACAGGGGAGTTTGGGCCCGAGACCAGCCCGTCTCCCCAGGAGAACTAGGGTTGACGCGTTGCCAGGTGTGTAAATGGCTGCTGTTGAAGGGGGTTTGGACCATTCTTTGTTCCTCTGCTAATTTGATTTCGCTCTCACATCCATCATCTATCAGAGGGAGAAAGTGGCTGTATGAAGACCAATAAAACCTTGATAATATAATCCCTTCTCCCAGGCCCATGGCAACTGTCGCTGTGATGCATGTCTCTTGCATGTGTGGATGTGCATGTATGATAGGCCTACGGTGTGCTGTCAGTAAGAGTTGGCTACAGAAGACTATTGTTGCACTTCTTTACGTTCCAATGCCTCCGAACCATTAGAGGAAGCAACCAAAGCATTAAGCAGTCAACAGCAGGCTAGCATTGTCATAACACGGAGTGGACTCATTTATCAAGGAAACACTTTGGTACAGTTCATGTCTAAATGTATTTTTAATAGAGCTGGACTTTTTAAAATTTTTAAATCTCGCCTCACACTACAATTCCTTCAAAAGGGTAGAGTATATTAGTATTTGTGGCGTACTTACACACCCATGACAACACACCCAAATTCCCCATGACCTTCGCTCTTGTGTGGCCATGTCTTTGAAGTGGGCATGTCCTCAAGCAAATCAGAAACACTTGGATTCACTCTGTGTGACAGGACCTCCCTTCCCTGTTCAAGCCTACCTGCCCAGTAGTCATTGGCTATTGTCTGAACTTGAATAATAATCCCTCCTCACCCCTCTTGGTGACAGACGGGTCTGTGACCCCTGCAGTAGAAAGGCAATTACTCAGAGGGAGCTTCGGGGGAAGGACACCTCTGTGAATACCTCCGCCCCGATGATACAGGGACAGAGAAGATGAAAGAGCGACAAGGACAAGAAAGAGAAAAGAGAGAAAGACAGAAGAGAAGAGAGAGAGAGACAAGAGAGAGACAGAGAGAGAGAGAGAGAGAGAGAGAGAGAGAGAGAGAGAGAGAGAGAGAGAGAGAGAGAGAGAGAGAGAGAGAGAGAGAGAGAGAGAGAGAGAGAGAGAGAGAGAGACTATTGTGGCATAATTCCCAGCAATGTGTGAGGACATAAAAGGAAAAAATTAAATATTTATGTTGTTCTCGGAACTCACGTAATTGTCACACGATTATGTGGGAATGTTGGAGGGGGGGGGGGTGTTCCTGTGTGTGTTCTTTCGTTCCAAATTAGCACATGGACTCTGCATCCTGACATGAGAACAAGGGGAGAGACAAGTCCTCTTCTGTTTCACATGAAGGGGACAACAGTTTACTCTGCTCTGCTAATCATTTGTGATAACATTAGCCTGTAACCATAGTCATTGAGGACATTCCTCAGTGTTACTTGGGTTCTTTGATTTGGCCTCTATCTCTGTCACTGTTTTGATCTCTGAGCCTATGGGAGAGCAGTGACCCCCATACCCTTCTGGAATGTGTGTGTGTGTGTGTGTGTGTGTGTGTGTGTGTGTGTGTGTGTGTGTGTGTGTGTGTGTGTGTGTGTGTGTGTGTGTGTGTGTGTGTGTGTGTGTGTGTGTGTGTGTGTGTGTGTGTGTGTGTGTGTGTGTGTGTGTGTGTGTGTGTGTGTGTGGATGGCTGAGTGGGTGGGTGGGTGGGTGCGTGCCTGCGGGTGTGTGTTTGTGTGTTCTAGTGCTGTTGAGTGACGGCCCTTGAGCAGATGGCAGAAGGACACCACTGCGTCAGCGACTCCCAGCTCAGCACCGTGCCCATCACTCACCTCTGTAAATACATAATTAGTGAAACTGGTGTTAGTGTGTGTGTGTGTGTGTGTGTGTGTGTGTGTGTGTGTGTGTGTGTGTGTGTGTGTGTGTGTGTGTGTGTGTGTGTGTGTGTGTGTGTGTGTGTGTGTGTGTGTGTGTGTGTGTGTGTGTGTGTGTGTGTGTGTGTGTGTGTGTACAGTACACACAGTGCTGATGCAGCCCCTTAAATTTTGTGTTCATCTGCTGCCCTCTTAAACATTTCCTCTCTCTACTCTCATACAAAACTATTTTGAAATCCTCAGTTCCGTTCTCTTTGTTGGATGCTCATAGTAATCTAATGAGAAGTTGTTCTTTGTCCTGTTCCTATATAGCTGGAAATGTGACATTTTGTCAACAGACATACGACACAATGCTAACAATACAATTGAAGAGAGAGCAGAGCTGTTATCATCTATAATTCTATTGACAGTTCTACGTCACGTTTCCTCGTCTTCGTCGTTTGTCCCTTTCACCCGTACTGTACTAAACGCATCACACCTACGCATCTAAACACACTGTACATGCTTTTCATCATGTTCTCTCTCTCTCTCTCTCTCTCTCTCTCTCTCTCTCTCTCTCTCTATCTCTCTCTCTCTCTCTCTCTCTCTCTCTCTCTTTCTATCTCTCTCTCTCTCTCTCTCTCTCTCTCTCTCTCTCTCTCTCTCTCTCTCTCTCTCTCTCTCTCTCTCTCTCTCTCTCTCTCTCTCTCTCTCTCTCTCTCTCTCTCCTACTCACACACACACACAATTATCAACTCAGAAACACTCATTTCCTTGGCAACGGCACAGTGCACACGGCTCCCTTCATAACTGACAATTTAGAATCCTCAGCCAGTGTCATTGTCTTAGGAAGAAAGGGAAAAGGAGAATGAGATAAAGAAAGACAATGAGAGAGAGAGAGAGAGAGAGAGAGAGAGAGAGAGAGAGAGAGAGAGAGAGAGAGAGAGAGAGAGAGAGAGAGAGAGAGAGAGAGAGAGAGAGAGAGAGAGAGAGAGAGAGAGAGAGAAAATAGGTGGAGCAAAGAATCTTGTGGGTACGAGCCCTGAATGTATATATCTTTAATCTGCTTAATTGTACATGCAGTTTAAACGAGCCATCTATTTTTAAACATTTCCATTTTCCTGAGCAAGCACATGTCGTGCCGGGTATTAGAGACCTGTCTACCCTGGCATTACTGTCTGGCCTAGTCACGGAGATCACCCACATCTCTGAAACCCCAGTCCTCACCAACCAGAAACAGGAAGGTGGAATCTGTCTGTATGTTTCTGAGTGGGCACCCAGTGTTTTTCACAGCCTAGCATTCAGCTAAAATGTCCCTTCAGTAATTACTGGCTGGGCCGGCCTGAGGGGATGTCAGGGACACATCCGTATAGAGCAGACACAAGCTCTACCTGCTATTTATGGCCCGCAGGATAGCTGTACTGCCCCTCCTCCACGGTGCCCCAATTTCATTCCCCAGAGAGACACAACCAAAACACACACAAACCTGAACACACACTTAGTTTGCTGGGGGGTAATTTAAATGTCTGATGAGTGTTTAAGCGTGCTTGGCTGTAATATAATGCTGCACCTGAACATTTGTCAACTCCCTCTGTGCCACTCCCTGACCAAGCCTGCTTTGCTGCCCGGGGGACACATGAGTCATTTATGGCTCAGGCCTGTATGCACGCTGGGTTATTACTCGGTGTCCTTTGACATTACCTCTCACCTATTATCTCACCGTGACCGTAAACCACTGTCACTGTGCTGGGAGAGCAGTCAGTTGACGACAACAAAGACAGGGGTCACTGGAGCAATCAAATGATTGTCTGTTCCCCCTCTCTTTATTTATTGATTTATTGATTTGTTTTCTCTGTCCTCTCTCTCTCTCTCTCTCTCTCTCTTTCTCTCTTCCTCTCTCTCTTTCTTCCTCTCTCTCTCTCTCTCTCTCTCTCTCTCTCTCTCTCTCTCTCTCTCTCTCTCTCTCTCTCTCTCCCTCTCTCTTTCTTCCTCTCTCTCTCTCTCTCTCTCTCTCTCTCTCTCTCTCTCTCTCTCTCTCTCTCTCTCTCTCTCTCTCTCTTTCTCTCTTCCTCTCTCTCTTTCTTCCTCTCTCTCTCTCTCTCTCTCTCTCTCTCCCTCTCTCGGTTTCTTCCTCTCTCTCTCTCTCTCTCTCTCTCTCTCTCTCTCTCTCTCTCTCTCTCTCTCTCTCTCTCTCTCTCTCTCTCTCTCTCTCTCTCTCTCTCTCTCTCTCTCTCTCTCTCTGTCAATTGAAAGGATGCCCAAATGTTTGACTCAGACAAACAAAGTTATGTTTTGGTTAACAGTGATGGCCCAGTTGCTAGGTTGTGTTGTTTATATCCCTTGACCAATCACCAAGAGTTATGTCCACCCAACATCTGATGTTAATTCTTATTGAGGACTAAAGCAGCTAAATCCACTGTGCATCCCACACACCAACACACACTCTCCCATACACCAACACACACTCTCCCATACACCAACACACACTCTCCCACACACCAACACACACTCTCCCATACACCAACACACTCTCCCACACACCAACACACACTCTCCCACACACCAACACACACTCTCCCACACAACAAACACTCTCCCACACACCAACACACACTCTCCCACAGACCCACACACACTCTCCCACACACCAACACACACTCTCCCACACACCAACACACACTCTCCCACACACCAAAACACACTCTCCCACACACCAACACACACTCTCCCACACACCAAGACACACTCTCCCACGCACCAACACACACTCTCCCACACACCAAATCACACTCTCCCACAGACCCACACACACTCTCCCACACACCAACACACACTCTCCCACACACCAACACACACTCTCCCACAGACCCACACACACTCTCCCACACACCAACACACACTCTCCCACACACCAACACACACTCTCCCACACACCAAGACACACTCTCCCACACACCAACACACACTCTCCCACACACCAAATCACACTCTCCCACAGACCCACACACTCTCCCACACACCAACACACACTCTCCCACACACCAACACACACTCTCCCACACACCAACACACACTCTCCCACACACCAACACACACTCTCCCACACACCAAATCACACTCTCCCACACACCAACACACACTCTCCCACACACCAAGACACACTCTCCCACACACCAACACACACTCTCCCACACACCAACACACACTCTCCCACACACCAACACACACTCTCCCACACACCAAGACACACTCTCCCACACACCAACACACACTCTCCCACACACCAAATCACACTCTCCCACAGACCCACACACACTCTCCCACACACCAACACACACTCTCCCACACACCAACACACACTCTCCCACACACCAACACACACTCTCCCACACACCAAATCACACTCTCCCACAGACCCACACACACTCTCCCACACACCAAGACACACTCTCCCACACACCAACACACACTCTCCCACACACCAAGACACACTCTCCCACACACCAACACACACTCTCCCACACACCAAATCACACTCTCCCACAGACCCACACACACTCTCCCACACACCAACACACACTCTCCCACACACCAACACACACTCTCCCACACACCAACACACACTCTCCCACACACCAACACACACTCTCCCACACACCAACACACACTCTCCCACAGACCCACACACACTCTCCCACACACCAAATCACACTCTCCCATAGACCCACACACACTCTCCCACACACCAACACACACTCTCCCACACACCAACACACACTCTCCCACACACCAAATCACACTCTCCCACACACCAATACTCATCTGGTCCCACACACCAATACTCATCTGGTCCCACACACCAATACTCATCTGGTCCCACACACCAACACTCATCTGGTCCCACACACCAACACTCATCTGGTCCCACACACCAACACTCATCTGGGCCCACACACCAACACTCATCTGGTCCCACACACCAACACTCATCTGGTCCCACACACCAACACTCATCTGGTCCCACACACCAACACTCATCTGGTCCCACACACCAACACTCATCTGGTCCCACACACCAACACTCATCTGGTCCCACACACCAACACTCATCTGGTCCCACACACCAACACTCATCTGGTCCCACACACCAACACTCATCTGGTCCCACACACCAACACTCATCTGGTCCCACACACCAACACTCATCTGGTCCCACACACCAATACTCATCTGGTCCCACACACCAATACTCATCTGGTCCCACACACCAACACTCATCTGGTCCCACACACCAACACTCATCTGGTCCCACACACCAATACTCATCTGGTCCCACACACCAACACTCATCTGGTCCCACACACCAACACTCATCTGGTCCCACACACCAATACTCATCTGGTCCCACACACCAATACTCATCTGGTCCCACACTCATCTGGTCCCAACACTCATCTGGTCCCACACGCCAACACTCATCTGGTCCCACACGCCAACACTCATCTGGTCCCACACACCAACACTCATCTGGTCCCACACACCAACACTCATCTGGTCCCACACACCAACACTCATCTGGTCCCACACACCAACACTCATCTGGTCCCACACACCAACACTCATCTGGTCCCACACGCCAACACTCATCTGGTCCCACACGCCAACACTCATCTGGTCCCACACGCCAACACTCATCTGGTCCCACACGCCAACACTCATCTGGTCCCACACGCCAACACTCATCTGGTCCCACACACCAACACTCATCTGGTCCCACACACCAACACTCATCTGGTCCCACACACCAACACTCATCTGGTCCCACACACCAATACTCATCTGGTCCCACACACCAATACTCATCTGGTCCCACACACCAATACTCATCTGGTCCCACACACCAATACTCATCTGGTCCCACACACCAACACTCATCTGGTCCCACACACCAACACTCATCTGGTCCCACACACCAATACTCATCTGGTCCCACACACCAATACTCATCTGGTCCCACACACCAATACTCATCTGGTCCCACACACCAACACTCATCTGGTCCCACACACCAACACTCATCTGGTCCCACACACCAATACTCATCTGGTCCCACACACCAATACTCATCTGGTCCCACACACCAATACTCATCTGGTCCCACACACCAACACTCATCTGGTCCCACACACCAACACTCATCTGGTCCCACACACCAATACTCATCTGGTCCCACACACCAATACTCATCTGGTCCCACACACCAATACTCATCTGGTCCCACACACCAATACTCATCTGGTCCCACACACCAATACTCATCTGGTCCCACACACCAATTCTCATCTGGTCCCCCCCATAACACTAATCCAGCCCTCAGGTCCATATATGAATTCCTCTTTACCAATAAGAAGGGAATGCAGAGACACACAGCATGAATACACATAGACACACAGTCAACGCACACACATAAACAAGCACATCTAAATAACTCTAAACACAGACACACCCAAACTCACATACACAAACCCAACACACACCACCACTTTTAAAGCAAGCTGCAGAGCCAGACAATTCCCAGTTAGCCAGGATGAAATGTAATAATTATCAGAGAGCCTAGTTGCTTGTTAGCAGATTGATGTTGGCATTTGTTTAATAGGTTTTGTTGTTGTAAATGAATGATGCCAATACTTTTTTTCTTATCAGAGACGCACAGAGTGATGGAATGAATATTAATTTAGAGGAGTAGAGAGGAGCGAGTCAACATCAATTTAAGACAATGCCTATGTGTGTCTGAGCGTGTGGGAGCTTATGTGGAAATGAGTCTGTATGTGTTTGCATGTGTGTTCACGAGGCTGTATGTGTTTGCATGTGTGTTCACGAGTCTGTATGTGTTTGCATGCGTGTTCACGAGTCTGTATGTGTTTGCATGTGTGTTCACGAGTCTGTATGTGTTCACGAGTCTGTATGTGTTTGTGTGTGTGTTCACGAGTCTGTATGTGTTTGCATGTGTGTTCACGAGTCTGTATGTGTTTGCATGCGTGTTCACGAGTCTGTATGTGTTTGCATGTGTGTTCACGAGTCTGTATGTGTGTGCGTGTGTGTTCACGAGTCTGTATGTGTTCACGAGTCTGTATGTGTTTGCGTGTGTGTTCACGAGTCTGTATGTGTTTGCGTGTGTGTTCATGAGTCTGTATGTGTTTGCGTGTGTGTTCACGAGTCTGTATGTGTTTGCGTGTGTGTTCATGAGTCTGTATGTGTTTGCGTGTGTGTTCACGAGTCTGTATGTGTTTGCATGTGTGTTCACGAGTCTGTACGTGTTTGCATGTGTGTTCACGAGTCTGTATGTGATTGAGTGTGTGTTCATGAGTCTGTATGTGTTCACGAGTCTGTATGTGTTTGCATGTGTGTTCACAAGTCTGTATGTGATTGCGTGTGTGTTCACGAGTCTGTATGTGATTGCGTGTGTGTTCACGAGTCTGTATGTGATTGCATGTGTGTCATTTTTAACAAGCCCCCTTTTTACTGCTGGACACAGACAGTGCCATTGTCTCTTGTCACACCCTGGAGTAACAAGGGACTGTATATAACAGCTAATTGTATAATAAGGGAATGGACATACCTTATCATTGTAGGCGAAGCTGGACATACCTAGTAAGGCCTGCAGCCTGAATAACAATGTCTCCATGCTGTTTGTTGTTCAGGCCTCTGGACCACAAAGGGAAGGGCTGCCAAAGCTGCAAAATGCCATCCAACACTGGCAAGAATGGCTCAGCTAGACATGGCTCTCTGCCAACACCCCCGCCCCCCCCTACTCTCTATCTATCTACACACATACTGGCAGACATAGACACTGTTGTGTTGTATGACATGCAAACACGCAGAGAGAACGTGTTGACATATAAAGCCCTCTGTCACACACAGAATTACACACATGCACACACACACACACACATATTTGCAGACACTCATATCTCCATAGATAGAGCATGGCAGACTTGGGGATTTAGCCAGGGTGTCTGGCTGGGGTGAAGTTGAAGTGGAGATGCTTCTTTCTCCTCTGAGTTTTCCTGGAGTTGCTGTGAATGCCAACAGGAGATAAGGACAAACAGGAGAGACATTTCACGGTGCCGGGGCCAGACGAGACGAGGTGGGCGGGAGGCAGACACAGTCCTGTTTCAGCAGCATCCAGCCTGAGTGTGTGTGCTCACGTCTTCATTGGCCTGATTAGGGACAGCTCAACGGCTTCTTCCTTCCGTACACACTGAACTACCCCTCTCCCTCTTTCCTCCTCATCTCTCTCTCTAGTTATCTCTGCCTGTCCCTCTCTCTCTCTCTCTCTCTAGTTTTCTCTCACTGTTTCCTCCACATCTCTCTCTCTAGTTATCTCTGCCTGTCCCTCTCTCTCTCTCTAAGTTATCTCTCCCTGTTTCCTCACATCTCTCTCTCCCTGTTTCTCCCTGTTTCCTCACATCTCTCTCTCCCTGTTTCTCCCTGTTTCCTCACATCTCTCTCTCCCTGTTTCTCCCTGTTTCCTCACATCTCTCTCTCCCTGTTTCTCCCTGTTTCCTCCACATCTCTCTCTCTAGTGATCTCTCCCTGTCCCTCTCTCTCTCCCTGTCTCTCTCTCTCTAGTTATCTCTCCCTGTCCCTCTCTCTCTCTCTCTCTCTCTCTCTAGTTATCTCTCCCTGTCCCCCTCTCTCTCTCTCTCTCCCTCTGCTGCTGCATTTTCTCTTCAACTATAATAGCATTTTTCTAACTGTGGGTGTGCGTGTGCATATGTGTGTGCGTGCGTGTGTGTGTTTGTGTGTGTCTATGTGTCATACCTCTGCCTCTGTACGGTAATTGACAGCAGGTTTCACCATGCCAAGTTCATCTGGGTTCATTAATATTCTGGAACATCAGCTCGTTGGTTACCGTGACGCCGGCATCTCTGTGGAAACACACTGGGTTCAGGGACTGACAGGCGCTCGTTCTGGACTTCACCATGGCTGTTCACCACCTCAACATGGTGGGAGAATGTTTGGAATCAAAGCATTACCTATCTCCTCTTTTGTCTTTTCAGTGTATTCCCAATCCCTGTTTAGAGTGCGGTTTGTTTAGTCTTTGTGTCTTTTAGAGTAATGCTTTATCATTGTTGTTGCGTCACGATGATTTTGATGTCTGACTTAGAGAACACAAGACCAGCCCATACTCCTACACCAGCTCATACCAGAACACCAGCCAACAGTGACAGTAGCTGACAGTAGCTTCATACTATACAGCAGGGATCAACTAGATCCATCCACAGGCCAATTTTTGTTCTTCAGCGGATGGTCAGAGGGACGGAACATAATTACATGTAAACACATCTGGTGTTATTGCTAGTTTGAGTTACCTGGGTTACCAGATAGTTCCATTTAGTCACGACTCTATTTAATACTGTGTTTCCCAGCCTCTATTATGGACCTGGGGACTGTGAAGAGACCTCTGGTTGTATGTCTTGTGTTGTACCGATGAGTGTCCGAACTGTGTGCCAACTACTTGAACAGACAGTTCAGCACCTTCAACACATCAATGCCTCGCACAAAGCCCACTACTGAAGAAGTCAGATCTCTCTTCAACTTTGAACCAGGAGAGATTGACATACATGTCATTACATTCGCCCTCCATGTACATCGAAGTGCAATACGTGCTGCTCTGTTCTTGTCCAAGTGCAATTTGCCCATGTCCTTCTTTGCCGCACCTGGACTACTGTCTAGTTGTGGGGGTCAGTAGGAAGAACTAGGGCCCGTAGGACCTGTCTGGTTGACAGAGATATCAAGAAAGCAGAGCAGCACCTTATCATGGACAGACCTCTTCCCATTTGAGTAACCATTGAGTCTATACGTTTGACCATGATAGCTTGCTATCTAGGATGACACCCAGCAGCTTAGTCTCTTCAACTTGCTCAATAGCCACTTCATTCAATAATAGATCTAGTTGAGGTTTAGGGTTGAGCGAGTGATTCGTCCAAAAAAGTATGCTTTATTTTTGGGGGATATTTAGCACCAGCCTATTGCTAGCGATCCATTCTAAAACAGACTGGGGCCCTATGTTAAGGGTGTCAATTATATATTTTACTGTTGCAGTCGACGTGTAAACTGTTGAGTCGTCAGCTTATATGGACACACAGTCTTCCCTATAAGCATGGTGACAGTCTTCCCTATAAGCATGCTGACAGTCTTCCCTATAAGCATGCTGACAGTCTTCCCTATAAGCATGGTGACAGTCTTCCCTATAAGCATGGTGACAGTCTTCCCTATAAGCATGGTGACAGTCTTCCCTATAAGCATGGTGACAGTCTTCCCTATAAGCATGGTGACAGTCTTCCCTATAAGCATGGTGACAGTCTTCCCTATAAGCATGGTGACAGTCTTCCCTATAAGCATGGTGACAGTCTTCCCTATAAGCATGGTGACAGTCTTCCCTATAAGCATGGTGACAGTCTTCCCTATAAGCATGGTGACAGTCTTCCCTATAAGCATGGTGACAGTCTTCCCTATAAGCATGGTGACAGTCTTCCCTATAAGCATGGTGACAGTCTTCCCTATAAGCATGCTGACAGTCTTCCCTATAAGCATGGTGACAGTCTTCCCTATAAGCATGGTGACAGTCTTCCCTATAAGCATGGTGACAGTCTTCCCTATAAGCATGGTGACAGTCTTCCCTATAAGCATGGTGACAGTCTTCCCTATAAGCATGCTGACAGTCTTCCCTATAAGCATGGTGACAGTCTTCCCTATAAGCATGGTGACAGTCTTCCCTATAAGCATGGTGACAGTCTTCCCTATAAGCATGCTGACAGTCTTCCCTATAAGCATGGTGACAGTCTTCCCTATAAGCATGGTGACAGTCTTCCCTATAAGCATGGTGACAGTCTTCCCTATAAGCATGGTGACAGTCTTCCCTATAAGCATGGTGACAGTCTTCCCTATAAGCATGGTGACAGTCTTCCCTATAAGCATGGTGACAGTCTTCCCTATAAGCATGGTGACAGTCTTCCCTATAAGCATGGTGACAGTCTTCCCTATAAGCATGGTGACAGTCTTCCCTATAAGCATGGTGACAGTCTTCCCTATAAGCATGGTGACAGTCTTCCCTATAAGCATGGTGACAGTCTTCCCTATAAGCATGCTGACAGTCTTCCCTATAAGCATGGTGACAGTTTTCCCTATAAGCATGGTGACAGTCTTCCCTATAAGCATGGTGACAGTCTTCCCTATAAGCATGCTGACAGTCTTCCCTATAAGCATGGTGACAGTTTTCCCTATAAGCATGCTGACAGTCTTCCCTATAAGCATGGTGACAGTCTTCCCTATAAGCATGGTGACAGTCTTCCCTATAAGCATGCTGACAGTCTTCCCTATAAGCATGGTGACAGTCTTCCCTATAAGCATGGTGACAGTCTTCCCTATAAGCATGCTGACAGTCTTCCCTATAAGCATGGTGACAGTTTTCCCTATAAGCATGCTGACAGTCTTCCCTATAAGCATGCTGACAGTCTTCCCTATAAGCATGGTGACAGTCTTCCCTATAAGCATGCTGACAGTCTTCCCTATAAGCATGGTGACAGTCTTCCCTATAAGCATGGTGACAGTCTTCCCTATAAGCATGGTGACAGTCTTCCCTATAAGCATGCTGACAGTCTTCCCTATAAGCATGGTGACAGTCTTCCCTATAAGCATGCTGACAGTCTTCCCTATAAGCATGGTGACAGTCTTCCCTATAAGCATGGTGACAGTCTTCCCTATAAGCATGCTGACAGTCTTCCCTATAAGCATGGTGACAGTCTTCCCTATAAGCATGGTGACAGTCTTCCCTATAAGCATGGTGACAGTCTTCCCTATAAGCATGCTGACAGTCTTCCCTATAAGCATGGTGACAGTCTTCCCTATAAGCATGCTGACAGTCTTCCCTATAAGCATGCTGACAGTCTTCCCTATAAGCATGCTGACAGTCTTTCCTATAAGCATGCTGACAGTCTTCCCTATAAGCATGGTGACAGTCTTCCCTATAAGCATGCTGACAGTCTTCCCTATAAGCATGGTGACAGTCTTCCCTATAAGCATGCTGACAGTCTTCCCTATAAGCATGCTGACAGTCTTCTCTATAAGCATGCTGACAGTCTTTCCTATAAGCATGCTGACAGTCTTCCCTATAAGCATGCTGACAGTCTTCCCTATAAGCATGGTGACAGTCTTCCCTATAAGCATGCTGACAGTCTTCCCTATAAGCATGCTGACAGTCTTCTCTATAAGCATGCTGACAGTCTTTCCTATAAGCATGCTGACAGTCTTCCCTATAAGCATGCTGACAGTCTTCCCTATAAGCATGGTGATCAGTCTTCCCTACAAGCATGGTGACAGTCTTCCCTATAAGCATGCTGACAGTCTTCCCTATAAGCATGCTGACAGTCTTTCCTATAAGCATGCTGACAGTCTTCCCTATAAGCATGCTGACAGTCTTCCCTATAAGCATGCTGACAGTCTTCCCTATAAGCATGCTGACAGTCTTCCCTATAAGCATGCTGACAGTCTTCCCTATAAGCATGGTGATCAGTCTTCCCTACAAGCATGGTGATCAGTCTTCCCCACAAGCATGGTGACAGTCTTCCCTATAAGCATGCTGACAGTCTTCCCTATTATCATGCTGACAGTCTTCCCTATAAGCATGCTGACAGTCTTCCCTATTAGCATGCTGACAGTCTTCCCTATAAGCATGGTGATCAGTCTTCCCTATAAGCATGCTGACAGTCTTCCCTAAAAGCATGCTGACAGTCTTCCCTATAAGCATGGTGATCAGTCTTCCCTACAAGCATGCTGACAGTCTTCCCTATAAGCATGCTGACAGTCTTCCCTATAAGCATGCTGACAGTCTTCCCTATAAGCATGCTGACAGTCTTCCCTATAAGCATGCTGACAGTCTTCCCTATAAGCATGCTGACAGTCTTCCCTATAAGCATGGTGACAGTCTTCCCTATAAGCATGCTGACAGTCTTCCCTAAAAGCATGCTGACAGTCTTCCCTATAAGCATGCTGACAGTCTTCCCTAAAAGCATGGTGACAGTCTTCCCTATAAGCATGGTGATCAGTCTTCCCTATAAGCATAGTGATCAGTCTTCCCTACAAGCATGCTGTTGTCTGTAAAAGAATGTTGGTGGAACATGATTATTTAAAAAAACAGTGCTAAGCACTGGTAACAGGCTAATCGTTCCGTTGTTTGAACCATTAAAGGGTGCTTAGCTATTTTTGGGCAGTGCAATGACCTTTACCTCCCTCCAGGCCCGAGGGCACACTCCGTCATCTAGGCTTAGATTGAAGATGTGGCAAATGGGAGTGGCAATGTATTACATTACCAACCTCAGTAATTCACCATCCAGGTTGTCGCTTCCAGGTGGCTTGTCCTTATTTATAGATAGCAATACGCTTCTCCACCTCTTCCACACTAACTTTGCGGAATTCAAAGCTACAGTGCATGTCTTTCACTATTTGGTCAATAGATGCATGATAATAGGACGGCTCGGCATTTGTCTGTCAACATAAAAATCAAAACGTATTAAAGTGGTTGACAAAATCAAAGGGTTTCGTTATAAATGAGCCATCAGCCTCAATGAAGGATGGAGCTGAGTTTCTGCCTAGAATTTCATTCCAGGTACTCCAGAGCTTTATACTATCATTTTTTATATCATCTATCTTTGTTCCATAGTACAGTTTCTTCTTCTTTTTGTTTAGTTTAGTTAGTTTAGGATGTTTAGTTTTGTTTAGTTTAGTTAGTTTAGTTTAGGATGTTTCAATTCACTGTATGTTTGCAAATCCGCTGTGTTGCCAGGCTTTATTAGCCATTCCCTTGGCCTTATCCCTCTCAGCCACACAGTTTTTACAATTCACCATCTATCCATGGGGATTTGGAAGTTTTAACAGTCAATTTAACCGGAAGAAGCTACTTCATAAATGCTTCAAGTGCAGCGTCAGGATGTTCCTCATTTTATACATCCGATCAACAAATGTTTTTTTCAACATAGAAATCATTGCATAACCTCTTGTATGATCGATTATATCCTGAGGCCCCTTGACGTGCCATTATACTGCAGCCATCACCTCATGTTGCAGCATGATAATGCACAGCCCCATGTCACAAGAATCTGTACACAAATCCTGGATGCTTGAAAATGTCCCAGTTCTTCCATGGCCTGCATACTCACTGGACAAGTCACCAATTGAGCATGTTTGGAATGCTCTGGATCAATAGGTTCAACAGCATGTTCCAGTTCCCGCCAATATCCAGCAACTTCGCACAGACATTCAAGTGGAGTAGGACAACGTTCCACCGGCCACAATCAACAGCCTGATCAACTCTATGCAAAGGAGGTGTGTCGCGCTGCAAATGGTGGTCACACCAGATACTGACTGGTTTTCTGATCCATGCCCCTACCGTTTTTAAAGGTATTTGAGACCAACAGATGCATATCTGTGTTCCCAGTCATGTGAAATTTGTGGATTAGGGCCTAAATAATTGATTTCAATTGACTGATTTCTTTATATGAACTGTAACTCAGGAAAATCTTTGAAAATGTAGCATGTTGTGTATATATTTATGTTCAGTATATATCTCGCTATTATGCGTGGGAATACTTTGAAACAAATGTTGTAAATGAAAATCACTTTGAGAAGGTTTTCTGGGGTTTTTACAGTCTTTTGTTCTACCCCCTCTTCCCTCCCCCCAAAAAACAATGACTGTTTAAAAAAAAAAAAAAAATCACTTGGGGGGCCAAATTCGGCAGATGGGGAATCTTGCAATACAGTACAGTCCAAAGTTATAGCACTGGAAAGCACTTACACTGTACATGAAATGCAGCATAATACATCTTTTTTTCCCATCGTTGATGTGATCAAAAGCAATATACATGTAAGACAATGTTGTTGATAAAAACCTGTCTTGTGAGCTCACTATGCCCTGAGATTCATTCTCCAACCTCATGTCATCACACTAGGTGTGCTTCAGCCTGCTTATGTCTGCGTGTGATTGGTTCTCCACCATACTCATTCATTGGATGCATGTCAGAAGCGGTCATGTGCAGGGTGAAATACATAGCAGTACACTAACCCTCTTCCCCTCCCAGTGAGGAAGAGCAGGGCGTCCTACTCTTAGCAGATTAGGCAGACAAACCTGTCCCGCATATTAATGTCACACAAGACCAGACATGGTTTTAATTACGCCATAATTAGTCCCGACAACACTATAAAACACCTGGGCGACTCTTTCTCTCTCCATAGAGGTCCAGGGTGTATGCTGAAGTGTGTAGGTATGGACATAAATAAAAGTCCCAGAGGTACTCAATAAGGGTGCTTCCTAAATGGCACCCTATTCCGTATATAGTGCACTACTTTTGACTAGAGCCCATAGGGGCCCCATGGCCCTATATAAACAGAATAGGGTGCTATTTGGGATGCAGACAAACAGACAATTATGTTTTAGGTTGTGTACAGTTAATATATGTTCTGTATCTGCTGTTATGGATGCTCAGGTATTCTTTCTCCATTCAACACATATGGCTGTTAATCCAATAGATCTGTTCCCCCTCAATGATGTCTCAGACAATTAAAAACAAGCCCAAACCCTGATTTGTTGTGTACCTTAATGATGAAATAGAAACCTGTCTTTCATTATAAGCTTGAGTGAATGGCTCCCTGGCGTGTGACACGATGACAGATTCGATTTTTTCTATTCTCACAACATCCCCCTCTAACCACCACCCCCCAACCTCCACTTCATCCCCATTCTCGCCTGAGGAGAAACTACCCCCCCCTCCCCATCTTCACATCTCAATCACAGACAGGATTAATATTCCGTTTTATACCTCTGAGAATTGGTGTTTGCGCGTGTGTGTGCTTGTGTGTGTACGCGTGTGTGTGCGTGTGCGTGCGTGTGTACAGCCCCGGAAAACAGATGGACGAATAATGAATATGCAGGCAGAATATCAATACTCATATCGGTCCATCTCCTTTTAATGATAGAAGTGATTAGAGAGAGATCTTTCTGGGGTGATGATAGGCTTGACAGGGGTGGATATCCTGACTAATTCAGACACACACACACACACACACACACACGCACGCACGCACGCACGCACGCACGCACGCACGCACGCACGCACGCACGCACACACACACACACACACACACACACACACACACACACACACACACACACACACACACACACATACACACACACACACAAACATATATACAAGCCTCGTTTTAATTAGCCGGAATGTATTTGGTGGTGGAAAGAAGCGCTAGGCACTAAAGCGCGGGCTAATTAATCTCCACAGTCTGTGTTTTCATTACTAAACCACCTCAGGGACCAGCTCAGGTCTGCCTCCACTTTTGTTGTGTTCATCTGTTAGGAAACAATCTAGTTCGGGCTGGAACATGTAAGAGGCAACAAGGGAAAGTTCTCTAGACTCATATTCGGGTGGAGGATTTTCATCTCCAGATGTGCAATCTGGCTGTGTGGTACTACTTATTTGTCCATGTTCAGTGTACAGATGTAGGATCTTAATTTGAGCCAGTTTGCTACAGCAGGAAAATAATCCTGCGGTGACAGGAAATGCAAATTATTATGTGGATCATATTTCATGGACATTTTTGTAGGGGTTGATACACTTGCCGTAAGGGAAAATCCAACTTCAGAACCTTTTGTAAATATCAAATGCACTACAAGTTTTAAAAGACCTGCCCAGTAGGAATGTTCTCCAGCAACAGGGTGACCCAATTAAGATCCTACATCTGTATGTGCATCTGCAAACCCTGTGCACTCATATGTTGTGTGTTTACCTCTATTGAATCCTTCAAGGAGTCCAGGTTTCACTCAAGTCACTGGCCAGTGTACTGTAGCTTACTGATAGTATCCGCAGGCAAATTGGGCATGGATGTAGACAGTACGTTGTCAGTATGAATGGCTATTCAGATACACACCATGGCCAAAAGGATGTGGACACCCTTTTAAATGACTGGATTCGGCTATTTCAGCCACACCTGTTGCTGACAGGTGTATAAAATCGAACACACCGCCATGCAACGTCTATAGACAAACATTGGCAGTTGAATGGCCTCACTGAAGAGCTCAGTGACTTTCAACGTGGCACCGTCATAGAATGCCACCTGTCCAACAAGTCAGAAAATGTCTGCCCTCCTAAGAGCTGCCCCGGTCAACTGTAAGTGCTGTTATTGTGAAGTGGAAACGCTCAGATGCAACACTCACTACCGGGTTCCAAACTGCCTCTGGAAGCAACGTGAGCACAAGAACTGTTCATCGGGAGCTTCATGAAATGGGTTTCCATGGACAAGCAGCCGCACACAAGCCTAAGATCACCATCAGCAATTCTAAGCTTCGGCTGGGCTGGTGTATAAACTGGCCGCAATTGGACTCTGGAGCAGTGGAAATGGGTTCTCGGAATCATGCTTCATCATCTGGCAGTCAGACGGACTAATCTTGGTTTGAGGGATGCCAGGAGAATGCTACCTGCCCAAATGCATAGTGCCAACTGTAAAGTTTTTTGGCTGGTCTGGGCTGTTTTCATGGTTCGGGCTAGGCCTCTTAGTTCCACTGACGGAACATCTGTGCTTCCAACTTTCAGGCAACAGTTTGGGGAAGGCCCTTTCCTGTTTCAGCATGACAATGCCCTCGTTCACAAAGCTAGGTCCATACAGAAATTGTTTGTCGAGATCGGTGTGGAAGAACTTGACTGGCCTGCACAGAGCCCTGACCTCAACCCCACTGAACACCTTTGGGATCAATTGGAAGGCTGACTGTGAGCCAGGCCTAATCGCCCAACATCAGTGCTCGACATCAATAATGCTCTTGTGGCTGAAAGGAAGCAAGTCCACTCAGCAATGTTCCAACATCTAGTGGAAAGCCTTCCCAGAAGAGTGTAGGCTGTTATAGTAGCAAAGTGGGGACCAACTCCATATTAATGCCCATGATTTTGGAATGAGATGTTTCGACGAGCAGGTGTCCACATACTTCTGACCATGTGTATGACTGGACCTCCTGTATGGATACCATCTAGTAGTGATTGGGCATGAATATATTCAATGTTCACACCGTGAGTTTTCTGTATGAATAATGGCAGATGGCAATTCAGATAACACTGGACCTCATGTATGTCTCACAGTGGTTGTTATTAACGGCATGGGAGGGGAGTTAGTGAAGTATCTAGATTGGAGAGGGAGAACTAACAAAGGTACTTTTAATTCCCCTGGCTTTGCCTCTGTAAAGGCCAAATGACTGATCAGATTGCTGAAATAGATGCGAGATATTCTGCTGCAATAAACCTCTCTTTCACATCACAAGCCTGGGAAGTGTGTGGAGCACAGAAAAACCCAGAGCAAAGTTTTTGTTGAAATACCGCGTAGAAGCTACTCTATGGCACTCTGTTTTGGAGATGTTGCTGTCTGTGTCTGACTGTCTGTGCACGGATGAATGCTTGATTTGATTTGTCCACAAGCTGAGGGGGGAAATGCAGGCCTATGCCACAACCAGAGATATAATCCCCCCTCCCCTGTTGTGGAGCACAAACACACAGAGACAGCGGGAGAGAGAGAGAGAGAGAGAGAGAGAGAGAGAGAGAGAGAGAGAGAGAGAGAGAGAGAGAGAGAGAGAGAGAGAGAGAGAGAGAGAGAGAGAGAGAGAGAGAGAGAGAGAGAGAGAGAGAGAGAGAGAGAGAGAGAGAGAGAGACCACAGGACTAATCCGTTTTAGTGTCAGACTGAACTGCAGGGGAACAGCAGGTCCAGAGCCCACCATGCTGCTGCTGGTGCCAACCTCATTTCCCTTGCTCATTTCCTGCCCTAAGTTACCCCCTTCCAGGCCCCCTCTGCCCTGTGACCGACTGACCGTCCAACCTCCCAGACCTCCTCTGTCCCCTGTATCCATCCAACCCAACAACCCCTCAGTCCCTCTCTGTTTTTCTCTAGTGTATATTGTTAAATGAATCTTTCCTCCTCTCTCTCCATATTTATTATTTTTCCATTGACTCCCTCTTTTGCATCATTTCTACAGTCCCCCACCCTAACAGACTTACCTAACATTTTTTGTCCTCCGTAAATGCACTCCACCTAATTTGCTCTTTTGCTATTCTTTGCCCTCTTCCTTGCACACCATCGCTCTCTCAGAGGAGGACTAAGTGCAATTTGTAGCTTTGGAGGTTGCCTGGTTGGCTGGGGCTTGTAAATAATAATAATAATAACAACATATGTTGATTCAACGTACCATTGTAACGCAACCAAGCTGCAGAAGGATTGTGAGGTTGCTCAATAAAAATTCACACCCAACTTTTTTGATGCGAGTTTGACTCGGGGTATAAAAGGAGCAAACTCACAATCCTATTGCAGCTTGGTTGCGTTACAAATGTAAGTTGACTCAACTTTCTGTTTTCGTTTTTTTTTACAGTGTGTGACAGCAGCGGTGATAGACACACATAGAGGAAATGTATTCAGTCAGGCCAGGACAGGGCCACAATGTGGTGACAGAGTCTGAGTGTCCACTCTGACCTCCAGCCACACACTGTCAGGACAACAGTAGTCTGCCTGCTCCCCAACACGTCTGGAATGTCACACAGACCAGCAGACAGGGAGGCCATGACTGCCCTGGTCTACAGCTTGGTTTACAGGTGCTCGTGTAACAGTATAGCTTCCGTCCCTCTCCTTGCCCCAACATGGGCTCGAACCAGGGACCCTCTGCACACATCAACCAGTCAGAGCGAGTGTCGTCACACAGGGAAAAAGAACTCAGCCAACCACAGACGTGAAGGGTCAAACTGTTGACAAAATGTTTTCCTCAGAGACTAGTACAACACGCACAGGATGTCAGCTGTCGCTTTGAGTACAGCCGAAGCTCCTCTCACCCCCGGGTTAAGAAGCAGTACGTGGGGACTCATTTAAATATGAACAAAACATTGTGTTGTCTTCTTAGTTGTGTTGATGATGCGCTCGTTTCGCTTCAGTGAATTCCGTGAGCTGCTCGGTGTGTTGCCTTGTCAGTCTGACTCACCTCGAAGGCAGCATGACTGTTTGACTTTTTGATGAGGAAATAGGGCAATGATGGTGGTGGTGGTGGTAACCTTGACGACATCCAATCGATGCTTATAGGCATAGCGCTAACAAGTAACCAGAGGGATCTGCCTCTCTTATCATTAACACCTGGTGACGTTTGATACATGGCCTATTGTGCACTGTAAAAATAGAAGGACTCAAAACACCATGGTTGCGTAATGAAACCACGAAAGGCAGTACACCTAAACTTAGATGGTGTGTTTTGGGGGGTGTTTGAATGTAAACACGTTTTTTTTTTAAACGGAATAGAAGTACTCCGAAACACCCAAAGTGATTCTTCAATCTGAATATTTGGTGTTTTTTAAGAGAGTGTTGTGAAACACACAATCTGGGGTTTCTGTGCATGTGAAAAAAGGCAGCGTCAAAACACACAACAAATATTTGTTTCGCAGATTGTCTCTCGGTCGAATGGTTAAGAAATGCAAATGCGTTATAGGCTAAGTATTGATTAAAAGAGAAGGGCCTGTGGAGAATATTGTTTTCTGGAATTTCACCTACATTTTATCAATGCTTTATTTAGACATTATAGAAACAGGAGACAGAGGAGTGGAGGTGGGACAGGCAGAAGTGGGAATTGAACACCCAGCTTCTGGGCCAGTAAGATGGTACATTTAATTGGAATTTCATTTACAATTGACCCACAACCACACAGCAACAGAAAAACACATTCTGTGGTGAATTGAACGCCCCCCAAAAATAATAATAACCATATACTTCATAAAAATGAATGCAAGTCATTTCAGTGATTTGTTCCATTTTATTTTACCAAACATTTTGAGAATAAAACCAACTTTTTGTTCAAAATGTAAGAATTTTATGAGGATAACCAAAGATAAGAGAATATTTAGTGATTGAATTCATTGGAAGTATTAAAAAAAAAAATCCTTCCTATCGTGCCACGTGGCTCTGTTTTTACAGAGTTTATGGGTAATTCCACATCTTTAACACAATGTTGTATGCGTGTTTGAAGAAATAATAGTGTACTTATATATTCATATTAAGCATTTTGTTGCACTATGAGGTGTAATGGATGATGATGAACGGATATCAAAACCATAAGGCAAAATTACGTTCAACCAACCTTTGATGGTAGAGGCAAATACCATATCCTGCAACGCTTGTTGTAAAACCTCTAGTTACTGCTCGTGGATTGAGCACTGCGCTCAACAATGCCTACCAAAATGGGTTAAACTGGCAAATGATCAGATACATAAATCAATGTTTAAAATACTCCAGAAAAAGTGATCTAATTCTGCACTAGGATTTGACACACCATAATAATGTTAAAAAGCTTTAAAGAGAGGAAACGGGGCCTCCCGAGTGGCGCAGCGGTCTAAGGCACTGCATCACAGTGCTTAAGGCGTCACTACAGGCCCGGTTTCGGTCACAGGCTGCGTCACAGCCGGCCATGACCAGGAGACCCATGAGGCGGCACACAATTGGCCCAGCGTCGTCCGGGTTAGGGGAGGGGTTGGCCGGCTGGGATTTCCCTCTCTCACCAATCTGTAGTGACTCCTTGTGTTGGCCATGCCGACTTCAGTCGCCAGCTGGATGGTGTTTCCTCCGACACATTGGTGCGGGTTAAGCAAGCAGTGTGGCTTGGCACGGTCAGGTTTCGGAGGACGCATGGCTCTCAACCTTCACCTCACCTGAATCTGTAGGGGAGTTGCAGCGATGGGACAAGACTGTAACTAACAATTGGGGAGAAAAAGTACAACAACAAAAAAAAGAGAGGAAATGAAACCAAAAGAGAAGGTATTTAATTCTGCACTAAACAGAACTCGAAACACAAAAATTGTGTTTTCAACCTTTTCCGGTAGGATCCCTGTCCCTAGCAAGCTGTTGCACAACACTTGATTAAAAGGTGTTACAACGGGGCCTCCCGAGTGTTTGGGAGGACGCATGACTCGACCTTCACCTCTCCTGAGCCTGTTGGGGAGTTGCAACGATGAGACAAGATTGTAATTGGATATCACAAAATTGGGGAGAAAAAGGGGGTTTCAAAACTCAAATAAAGTTAAGTTTTCGTCTCCTTCTCGTTGGTGGCAGCTCAGTTGCTACTAGTTTTGACATTACAAAGCACTTCATTTTAAATGTGAATAATTCATGGAGCAGTATAGGGGAGTTAGATTAGGCTGGACCCCCAGCTAACATTCATCTGTTTGGGCTGAGTAATAACAAGAAGATGGTCACACCTCACTGGGCACACACTGGTTGCATCAACGTCCACAACATTAACAAAATGACGTTGAACCAATGTGGAATAGACGCTGAACTGACGTCTGTGCCCAGTGGGACGGACTAGTTACAGTGCTGCTTGAATTTATGTGAACCCGACAGGGCTGGTCATTATTTTGGTATAAAATAACCATCAAATACAAATCGAAAACCCCAATTCGTAATAAAGACATTCCAAGTAAATTACAGAAACAAAAATAGATTGTTGCTTATTTAACAAAAGTGTTTTATTGAACAGAAACTCAGATGTGATGTGTGCAAAAATATGTGAACCCCTTCAGTCAATAGCTTGCGGCACCTCCACTAGCAGCGATAACTTGGGAGTAAACATCTCCTGTAGCCAGTAATCAGTCTCTGACATCTGTTTTGAGGGATTTTTCCCACTCCTCCTTACAGAACTCCGCCAATTGAGTGAGGTTTGAGGGGTGTCTGGCATGAACTGCCCGCTCAGGTCCTGCCACAGCATCTCAATTGGATTTAGGTCAGGACTTTGACTTTGCCAATCCAAAACACAAATCTTTCTGCTGAGCCACTCTTTGGTAGACTTGCTGGAACGCTTTGGGTTGTTGTCTTGTTGGAAGCCCTATTTTGGGCTGGCCCAGCTTTAGCTCCTTGACTGATGGCCTGACGTTCTGTTCAAGAATCTCATGGTATACCTCAAGATTCATGGTTCCCTTAATGATGTGGAGTCATCCAAGTCCAGAGGAAGAAAAGCGGCCCCAGATCATTCCCACCACCCTGCTTGACTGTTGGGATAAGGGTTCTTTTGGTGGTAGGCAGTATTGGGTTTTCGCCAAAACTCGCAGTGTTGATTGTGTCCAAAAATGTCCATTTTGGACTCATCAATCCAGAGAATGGACTTCCAGAAACCTTCAGGTTTGTCCAGGTGGTCTCCGGCAAAGTTAAGATGGGCAGTTTGGGTCTTTTTTGACAGCAGAGGCTTCTTCCTAGCAACCCTCCCATCAATAGTATTTTGATTCAGTGTTCTTATTGTTGGAGCAAGTTATGTTCGGGTTTCACCTGATTTATTATTGTTCTTGTGGCTCTTGGGGATACTTTGGAAGGGCGTCCACTTCTAGGCCGAGTTGCTGTCATGTTAAATGCTCTCAATTTGTAAATGATTTGCCAAACAGTGGACTGACAGAGCTCACATCTTTTTGAGATGATGTAATAGCCTTCCCCAAACTGATGTGCTCTCACTACCCTCGTCCTGATGTCCTCTGAGATCTCCTTTCCTCTCCGCGTGGTGTGCTTTGCATTCCCCTGGATGAGTAACACCAAACTGACCAGGTTTCTGATCTCTATTTGTCAGAATCCCGCACAAACTCTTTCCTAACGATCTCTCCTTTGATTGGTTAATTTGGTAACCAATTGTTAACCCACCTGATTCGACTTACCTACTTGATTTAACCAATGCAACCTGGGGTTCACTTATTTTTGCTCCTGCAGTAATTACCTTTTTATTGTGTTCTTCTACTACACGTATGATTTTCTCTACACCAACATACAGTTGAAGTCAGAGGTTTACATACACCTTAGCCAAATACATTTAAACTCAGTTTTTCATAATTCCTGACATTTAATCCTAGTAAAAATCCCCTGTCTTATGTCAGTTAGGATCACCACTTTATTTTAAGAATGTGAAATAATCAGAATAATAGTAGAGAGAATTATTTATTTCAGATTTGATTTCTTTCATCACATTCCCAGTGGGTCAGAAGTTTACATACACAAAATGTGTATTTGGTAGCATTGCCTTTAATTTTTTTTACTTGGGTCAATGTTTTGGGTAGCCTTCCACAAGCTTCCCATGATCAGTTGGGTGAATGTTGGCCCATTCCTCCTGACAGCTGGAGTAACTGAGTCAGGTTGGTAGGCCTCCTTGCTCGCACACACTTTTTCAGTTCTGCCCACACATGTTCTATAGGATTGAGGTCAGGGCTTTGTGATGGCCACTCCAATTCATTTACATTACATTACATTACATTTAAGTCATTTAGCAGACGCTCTTATCCAGAGCGACTTACAAATTGGTGCATTCACCTTATGACATCCAGTGGAACAGCCACTTTACAATAGTGCATCTACATATTTTAAGGGGGGGGGGTGAGAAGGATTACTTTAGCCTATCCTAGGTATTCCTTAAAGAGGTGGGGTTTCAGGTGTCTCCGGAAGGTGGTGATTGACTCCGCTGTCCTGGCGTCGTGAGGGAGTTTGTTCCACCATTGGGGAGCCAGAGCAGCGAACAGTTTTGACTGGGCTGAGCGGGAACTGTACTTCCTCAGTGGTAGGGAGGCGAGCAGGCCAGAGGTGGATGAACGCAGTGCCCTTATTTGGGTGTAGGGCCTGATCAGAGCCTGGAGGTACTGAGGTGCCGTTCCCCTCACAGCTCCGTAGGCAAGCACCATGGTCTTGTAGCGGATGCGAGCTTCAACTGGAAGCCAGTGGAGAGAGCGGAGGAGCGGGGTGACGTGAGAGAACTTGGGAAAATTCCTTGACTTTGTTGTCCTTAAGCCATTTTGCCACAACTTTGGAAGTATGCTTGGGGTCATTGTCCATTTGGAAGAGCCATTTGCGACCAAGCTTTAACTTCCTGACTGATGTCTTGATGTTGCTTCAATATACCCACATAATTTCCCTCCCTCATGATGCCATCTATTTTGTGAAGTGCACCAGTCCCCCCTGCAGCAAAGCACTCCCACGTGAGGATGTTGCCACCCCCGTGCTTCACGGTTGGGATGGTGTTCTTCGGCTTGCAAGCCTCCCCCTTTATTTCCTCCAAACATAATGATGGTCATTATGGCCAAACAGTTCTATTTGACTTGTGTCATTGCCAAAACTAAAGTTTTGTGAACAAGAAATTTGTGGAGTGGTTGAAAAACAAGTTTTATTGACTCCAACCTAAGTGTTTGTAAACTTCCGACTTCAACTGTATGTCAGATGTCAAAAAGACTGGTTCTGATTATTAAATTAAGATTTCATTAAAAAAATCTGTAAATGCATAAGGGGTTCACATACTTTCCAGCAGCACCGCATGTAATGTTAGTGACTGACAGCACTGATATATTCTCAAACACAACAAAGAGACATGGGTCAGAGAGGAAGTCTCTTCTCCCTACAGCCAAGCTGTTGCTTTATTTGAGACTTTTAGAGTATGTGAAAATACAGTAAAATATCCCTAACATTTTACCGCTAAATTTCCCACAAAGTAACATCTTAACATAACGACAACAGCAATAGTTTCATTGAAGCAAATTGACATGATCGGAGTTGACGCATAGAATAGTGTTAAATTATTACAAAAACAGATATGTAAAGTGACTTTTTTCTAGAAAGCACTTGTGGTTCGAATAATCTGAGGAAAACTCCACACATTCTTCATGTTAACTCTGGTTACAAAAGCAACGTCCAACTGACTTCTGTAGTTCTGTCTGACCTACTCCCATCATTTACCCACTCAATAAGAGTCCCTTTTCAGCATTTTTGTTCTTACACATTTCTATTCACACATGGCAACAGGAAGTATCATCACAATATAGCATAGCAAAAGCAACCATGTCCATTGTCCAGTGAGACGTTTCTTGTTACATCTTCCTGATCCAACTCCTCCACTACCTTCTCCACAGAATGAAAGTCTTCTCCTCCAGCCGTGCAGTAAAGATGGCTGTTGTGCCGTCCTTGTGTGAAGGATTGATCCCCCCCAGTCAGTGTCCTCCACAAGCCCTACCCCAGGACCATGCAGAACTTCCTATTCCCCTCCTCTCCTCTCCCCACCCTGAGACTTTGTCTCGAGAAAACCAGTCCACCTTACCATCCATCAGTCAAACAAACAAAAAATCATGTAAACAGCTCCAGAAAGATTCGCAAACACACACAAAAGCATATTTTTTTCTTTTTTTTGTCCTTGTTCCTCAGCAGTGCAAAACGAGAATAATAGAGGATTTCTTTTTTTTAAATAAAATAAAATTGAACAAAACAAAACCAATAAATAGAGTTCCTCTGTCTGTCATATATTTCTGTGTATCATACTGTACTGTACTGTATATATATATATATATATATATATTTTGTCTTGGTGGGTCTCTACATGAGCACACAGCTCTTGGCCCGGTCCTTCTGCATGGCAGGGGCAGGATCCAGGGTATCAGTCCGACCAGGCAGGGGGGGCAGGGGCAGCTGGGACACCCGTTTGAGGCCCCGGCGGGAGCTGCTGCGTTTCAGCTGAGGCTTGTGTGGCCGCCGCACAGACGCCAGCGTGGTGATGTGGAACACGTCCCGTACGCTGTTCTCCGACACCTTGGAGGTGCACTCCACGTAGGCTACCGCACCTATCTGACGGGCCAAGCCACTACCCTGAGGGGAGGGGGTTAGAGACCAACATCAACAACATCAAGAACATCAAAAACATCATCATCAACAACATCAATAACATTATCATCAACAACAACATCAAGAACATCATCATCAACAACATCATCAAGAACATCATCATCAACAACATCAACAACATCATCAAGAACATCATCATCATTATCAAGAACATCAACATCATCATCAACTACATCAAGAACATCATCAACAACAACATCAAGAACATAATAATAATAATAATAATATCATCATCAACAACATCAAGAACATCAAGATCATCATCAACATCAAAAACATCAACAACATCATAAAGAACATCATCATTATCAAGAACATCATCATCATCAATATCAAAAACATCAACATCATCAAGAACATCATCAACAACAACATCAAGAACATCATCATCAACAACATCAAGAAGAGTATCATCAACAACAACATCATGAACATCATCATCAACAACAACACCAACATCAAGAACGTCATCATCAACAACATCAAGAACATCAACAACATCATCATCAACAACATCAAGAACATCATAATCAACAACATCATCATCATCAACAACATCAAGATCATCACCATCAACAACATCAAGAACATCATCAACAACAACATCAAAAACGTCATCATCAACGACATCAACAACATCAAGAACACCATCATCAACAACATCATGAACATCATCATCATCAACAACATCAAGATCATCATCATCAACAACATCAAGAACATCATCATCAACAACAACATCAAGAACATCATCATCAAGAACATCACCATAATCAACAACATCATGAACATCAAGATCAACAACAAGAACATCAAGAACATCATCAACAACATCAAGAACATCACCATTAACAACAACATCAAGAACATCATCGTCAACAACATCATGTTGTTGTGAATAGTATCTACTGTTCTTCTTGAGGTACCATGACAGTTAATTCGCCATAACTTAGCACCAATGATCTCACGTTACTATAGTGAGAGACAAGCAGGAAACACATAGATGCTGCTGGTCTAAACATCATGTGCAGACAGTTGTACCTGCCCTACATCTAATGACTAATCCATGACACTCTCTCTATCTCACTCTGTCTCTCTTTCTACTGCCATATTCTGTTGTTGCTGTTTAAACTGAGCAGAAAGCCCACCACAGAGAGCCCAGTGGGCTAGAGTCCCCCCCCCCCCATTGTCTGGTACATGTATATGTATGGGAGACTAGAGAGGAGAAACTAACTCTCTGCCCAAAGCCTGCCTGGCACTGTCTGCTGCCTGCTGCTGCCTGCTTCCTCCCAGGGTCCAGTGTTATCAAAGCTCACTGACTGAAAGGATACATCGAACAGATGAAGTTTCAGTTTAGAATTCTATGGTACTGTATTTGCCCTCTCCTCTCTGGCTATCCTCTCTTCTTGTCGTGGAAGATTCAGAATTTGTTGGTAACATATGTAAGATGTTTAATATTCATCAAATGTGTGTAAGTTAATTCTCATCAGAATGGTATTTTTGTATAATACTGTGGCAAGGTTGCAGTTATCTGTTCTATGTCAAAACTAAGTTGCATGGGCCACAGAGAGGGGAGAGGTCAAAGTGTCATCATGTGTAAACATATCTTTTACTCCCTACCTTTCCCAGTGGGGAAAGGAGGATTGCAGTGTCTGGAATCATTCTATGCTCCCTCTAATGTTGCTTTTATCTTAACCTATAGCCTCACTCTCCTCTCCGTGAGCTTGTCCAGGTTTGTTTGTATTTTGAGTTGGTTGTATCTAAATGACAATTTGATATATGCCTGTTGATATGGAGGATTTGGTTTATGGTCCTGGGGTTTGGGAAAGGAGACAAAGCTGAACGATGAATTATGTCTATGCTGTCTGACTATGTGTGTCTTTGCTATTAAAGGAACTCAGTTGCATTGGAAGGGGGCTCTCAGAGAATTCACTGGGAGACACTGAATTTATCTGAGAGTCACAGGATTGTGATAAGAGCTCATATAATTAAAGATGGACTTTTATAACTAACTCTGACGTGTGTGTGTGGTTTGCTCCCATGATTTGGTAAATAGAGGAAATTTCAGAACCACAGGCCTGGTGTGATCTTATCAAGCCTCCTTCCTTACACAGTCACAGGAAACGTCTCTATTAGGTGGCAACGCCGATTTAGAGAGGGAGGGAGGGAGGAGAGAGAGAAAGAAAGAGAGAGAGAGAGCGAGAGAGAGAGAGAGAGAGAGAGAGAGAGAGAGAGAGAGAGAGAGAGAGAGAGAGAGAGAGAGAGAGAGAGAGAGAGAGAGAGAGAGAGAGAAAGAGATTGTGAGGGCGGAAGATTAAGGAAGGGTGGGAGGGAGGGAGGTAGCAAGGTAGGAAAGAGAGAGATTGAGGGAGGGAGATTAAGGAAGGGAGAGAGAAAGAGAGAGATTGAGAGGGAGGGAGACTGAGCGATTGGCAAGAGAGATTAAGGGAGGGAGAGAGATTAAGGAAGGGAGAGAGAGAGAGAGAGCGAGAGAGAGAGGGGGTGAGGAAGGTTGAGAGAAACGACAGAAGAGGGAGAGATGGGCCTGACAAGCAGCAAAGCTTTATCAGACCGTGGCCAGATGAGTGTGTAATGTGTAGGGTTCACCCTGTGGTCACCTCGCCTGTGACTCCTCAACTCTGCTACCGGAATTCAATTAGAGATCAACAACAGGATAACAAGCTGGGGGATATTGGATTAGATCAGCAAAAGTTGGCTGTTGGGAGCCTGCCTGGCGCTTGTACTGTATGTGACACAGATTCCCTTTCAATTACAGACAGGTCAGAACAGTACAGTACAGTAGCTCCCTCAGACAGAAATAGAGCATGACGTAGAACAAAAACACAACAGCCCGAACATGAGCCTCTGAAACATTGCCCACGAGCTTATTGGTCTCCCATTCTATCTTTTGTTTGTCCATTTTATTTACACACGTTGTTTTTTCCCCGTTGCTTGGGGGATTCTATCTGGTTTTTCCCCAGTGGCCAGCACACAGCTGGCCCACAGCCAGCTCACAGTGGAAAGGGGCCTCGGTTCCCTGAGCTTTTGTGTGTGTATGGGGGGTGGGGGGGGGGGGGGTGGGGTATGTCAGACATGGGGGAGCATCAAAACATGCAAAAAGCGGATTATTTCAAAGATTTACTGACCTGTTTATCACACCCCCCCCCCTCGTTCCCTCCATCATTACCATGCCCCTGGCTAAGAGGATGTGGTAGTGTTCCCTCCATCATTACCATGCCCCTGGCTAAGAGGTTGTGGTAGCGTTCCCTCCATCATTACCATGCCCCTGGCTAAGAGGATGTGGTAGCGTTACCTCCATCATTACCATGCCCCTGGCTAAGAGGATGTGGTAGCGTTCCCTCCATCATTACCATGCCCCTGGCTAAGAGGTTGTGGTAGCGTTCCCTCCATCATTACCATGCCCCTGGCTAAGAGGCTGTGGTAGCGTTCCCTCCATCATTACCATGCCCCTGGCTAAGAGGATGTGGTAGCGTTCCCTTCATCATTACCATGCCCCTGGCTAAGAGGTTGTGGTAGCGTTCCCTCCATCATTACCATGCCCCTGGCTAAGAGGATGTGGTAGCGTTCCCTCCATCATTACCATGCCCCTGGCTAAGAGGATGTGGTAGCGTTCCCTCCATCATTACCATGCCCCTGGCTAAGAGGTTGTGGTAGCATTCCCTCCATCATTACCATGCCCCTGGCTAAGAGGATGTGGTAGCGTTACCTCCATCATTACCATGCCCCTGGCTAAGAGGATGTGGTAGCGTTCCCTCCATCATTACCATGCCCCTGGCTAAGAGGTTGTGGCAGCGTTCCCTCCATCATTACCATGCCCCTGGCTAAGAGGATGTGGTAGCGTTCCCTCCATCATTACCATGCCCCTGGCTAAGAGGTTGTGGCAGCGTTCCCTCCATCATTACCATGCCCCTGGCTAAGAGGATGTGGTAGCGTTCCCTCCATCATTACCATGCCCCTGGCTAAGAGGTTGTGGCAGCCCCTGGCTAAGAGGTTGTGGCAGCGTTCCTCCATCATTACCATGCCCCTGGCTAAGAGGATGTGGTAGCGTTCCCTCCATCATTACCATGCCCCTGGCTAAGAGGATGTGGTAGCGTTCCTCCATCATTACCATGCCCCTGGCTAAGAGGATGTGGTAGCGTTCCCTCCATCATTACCATGCCCCTGGCTAAGAGGATGTGGTAGCGTTCCCTCCATCATTACCATGCCCCTGGCTAAGAGGATGTGGTAGCGTTCCCTCCATCATTACCATGCCCCTGGCTAAGAGGATGTGGTAGCGTTCCCTCCATCATTACCATGCCCCTGGCTAAGAGGATGTGGTAGCGTTCCTCCATCATTACCATGCCCCTGGCTAAGAGGATGTGGTAGCGTTCCCTCCATCATTACCATGCCCCTGGCTAAGAGGATGTGGTAGCGTTCCCTCCATCATTACCATGCCCCTGGCTAAGAGGATGTGGTAGCGTTCCCTCCATCATTACCATGCCCCTGGCTAAGAGGATGTGGTAGCGTTCCCTCCATCATTACCATGCCCCTGGCTCCATCAGATGCCCCTGATGTGGTAGCGTTCCCTCCATCATTACCATGCCCCTGGCTAAGAGGATGTGGTAGCGTTCCCTCCATCATTACCATGCCCCTGGCTAAGAGGATGTGGTAGCGTTCCTCCATCATTACCATGCCCCTGGCTAAGAGGATGTGGTAGCGTTCCTCCATCATTACCATGCCCCTGGCTAAGAGGATGTGGTAGCGTTCCTCCATCATTACCATGCCCCTGGCTAAGAGGATGTGGTAGCGTTCCTCCATCATTACCATGCCCCTGGCTAAGAGGATGTGGTAGCGTTCCCTCCATCATTACCATGCCCCTGGCTAAGAGGATGTGGTAGCGTTCCCTCCATCATTACCATGCCCCTGGCTAAGAGGATGTGGTAGTGTTCCCTCCATCATTACCATGCCCCTGGCTAAGAGGATGTGGTAGCGTTCCCTCCATCATTACCATGCCCCTGGCTAAGAGGATGTGGTAGCGTTCCCTCCATCATTACCATGCCCCTGGCTAAGAGGATGTGGTAGCGTTCCTCCATCATTACCATGCCCCTGGCTAAGAGGATGTGGTAGCATCCATCATTACCATGCCCCTGGCTAAGAGGATGTGGTAGCGTTCCCTCCATCATTACCATGCCCCTGGCTAAGAGGATGTGGTAGCGTTCCTCCATCATTACCATGCCCCTGGCTAAGAGGATGTGGTAGCGTTCCCTCCATCATTACCATGCCCCTGGCTAAGAGGATGTGGTAGCGTTCCCTCCATCATTACCATGCCCCTGGCTAAGAGGATGTGGTAGCGTTCCCTCCATCATTACCATGCCCCTGGCTAAGAGGATGTGGTAGCGTTCCCTCCATCATTACCATGCCCCTGGCTTCCGTTCCTCCATCATTACCATGCCCCTGGCTAAGAGGATGTGGTAGCGTTCCCTCCATCATTACCATGCCCCTGGCTAAGAGGATGTGGTAGCGTTCCCTCCATCATTACCATGCCCCTGGCTAAGAGGATGTGGTAGCGTTCCCTCCATCATTACCATGCCCCTGGCTAAGAGGATGTGGTAGCGTTCCCTCCATCATTACCATGCCCCTGGCTAAGAGGATGTGGTAGCGTTCCCTCCATCATTACCATGCCCCTGGCTAAGAGGATGTGGTAGCGTTCCCTCCATCATTACCATGCCCCTGGCTAAGAGGATGTGGTAGTGTTCCCTCCATCATTACCATGCCCCTGGCTAAGAGGATGTGGTAGCGTTCCCTCCATCATTACCATGCCCCTGGCTAAGAGGATGTGGTAGTGTTCCCTCCATCATTACCATGCCCCTGGCTAAGAGGATGTGGTAGTGTTCCCTCCATCATTACCATGCCCCTGGCTAAGAGGATGTGGTAGTGTTCCCTCCATCATTACCATGCCCCTGGCTAAGAGGATGTGGTAGCGTTCCCTCCATCATTACCATGCCCCTGGCTAAGAGGATGTGGTAGCGTTCCCTCCATCATTACCATGCCCCTGGCTAAGAGGATGTGGTAGCGTGCTATAAAAGGCCTTGTTTTATCAAAGTCTGTTCAAAATCCCTAAATCTGCATGAATATTTAATCTCAGGGTAAAATGTGTCTCGACTCCTGAGACATAAATCCTATACATACCCACCCCCCACCCTGCCACCCCCTAAACCCCCTTTACAATAGCCAACCTCCACATCGCTGTCAGCCCATTAGAGTCGGAACGCCAACCTCTGCAAAATGTCTGCTTCAGTGTGTTTCTATGTATTGGGTTAATATGTACATAATATATGTGTGCGTGTTGATAGAGCAACTGTGGGTGGCTACATCAACACTGGGTTAAGGGTTAAAAGCTCGTTTGACAATGGGCCACCTCTGTCTCTCTCTTCTCCCGTGCGTGTCTCATTATAACTCGATTGGTTTCCTCTTTCTCTTTTTTTTTAAAGACCCGTCTCCTTCCTGCTATGGTTTTTCTCTCCCTCTTTCATTTCTTCCAACCCTCCATCCTTCGCCCACTGCTCTTCCTCTGCTCACCTGTTCGTGTGTGATGGGGATGAGGCGTTGCTTGGACAGCTCTCTCAGGGTGCCCACGTCGGTCCTCATGTCCAGCTTACAACCCACCAGAACCACCTTGGCATTGGGACAGAACTCCTGGGTCTCCCCCTGCCACTGTGGGATGGACACACAGGCAGGAGCATGTTAACAAGGAACGCATAAAGAGACAGGCAGACATACAGGCAGGCAGACATACAGACAGGCAGACATACAGACAGGCAGACATACAGGCAGGCAGACATACAGACAGGCAGACATACAGGCAGGCAGACGGGCAGAGGTTAACGAAGAAACAGAAAGAGAGGGGTAGACGGACAGTTCAAACCTAGTAGAAATACTGTACGTGTCAACTACTTGAGCTCTGGGTGATTTTGTTTTTCCCCGTTGCGATTATGGAACCAATGGAATAGTTCCAAAAGTGCAAATTCCCAAACCAACTCAAGCACACCTCAATTGGGCCGCGGTCATTATTTGATCCAGATCTGGGACGGACGGACGGACGGACGGACGGACGGACGGACGGACGGACGGACAGACAGACAGACACATCAGTAAATAGCCAGCAGCGCTCATCAGTCAGGTCACCTCGCCAGCAGGACATTGCTATGAAAACAGTGGAATCACTCAACACAGAGGACCTTGACATTCTCTGACACAAACTACCCTGACCTGCGACCCCCCAGGACTCTACCCTGGCCACTTAGCTCACAGTGGAGGAGGGTTGACCCTGGCCCCTGAACCATTTCTTTGCCTCACCTAAATCTCTCTGTAATAGACATTACGTTCTCTCATTAGTCTAAATGAATGACTTTGCTTCCGTCTCCCTGTGAGACTTCTGTTCTGTTCCCTGTGTATTTGTGTGAGTCTCCCAATAAAGCTTCACGCAGTTAGATGAATACACAGATCTATGATTAGACCTCAGAGATATCTATCATTTCACAATAATTGGGAAACTGTTTCAATGAGCTCCCCATTAAATCGGTGCTCTAAATTCACTTTGGCAATTGAGTGGTTTGGATAAGACTTCCTAATCCACTAGAAATGGAGGAGAGAGATTTCTGTGTGATATAATGCAACGGTATGAGATTCATTTCATTTCTTTCCACTCTCTGGCTTGAGTACAGAACAGAAAACCCTGTGCAGTCCAGTTGAAACAACACCCTGTGAGATGAAATGTCATCGTTCAGACTTCAGCTGGGAAAAATAAATAAATCTGCCTCCCTCCTGCCTCACAAATACCAAATAACACCCCCCAAAACATTCAGCATGTCTGAATTCATCCAGGTGCCACATGCAGAATGCAGGGGTGTGCAGCCATCAGTCAAGAGTTAAACAACCTTTGCCCCCCTTCCCCCCATGCGCCACCCCCATCTCATCTATACCATCCGATAACTTTGCACCCCCATTCTCAATCCCCTCCCGCTCCTGTCATCTGATGCCATTGGTGACAGGCAAGGTCACAGAGGTCAAGAGTCTAATTTGGAACGGTGATTGGGCAACAGGTTTCCATTCGCCGCAGGTTTTTAAAATTACCGGGGGGAGGCAGCTAGGGGTCAGGGGGTCATGGCAAACCCCCTAGCAGGGGATTCATGGGAAAACCAAAAGCTAAGTCGACAGACGGGGGCACTGAGCCCTGAGACTGAGACGGGTGGGTAGAACCAAGGTGTCGTGTGGGTTAGCTCTACAGAGCCTGTGGGTGGGGCGTGTTTTACCAGCTCCCCTCAGACCACTAAACACGTCAACAGAGCCGCCGTGGGAATGTCTTTTACAAGGTCCTGAGCTCACAGGAGGAGACCTTCAAAAGAGACGCGCCACACATGGCCTCAAGATGGAGGAATTACTGTGAGACCGCAGAGGGCCAGCGAGACTGGTTTACATGACACACACACACACACACACACACACACACACACACACACACACACACACACACACACACACACACACACACACACACACACACACACACACACACACACACACACACACACACACACACACACACACACACACACACACACACACACACACACATATATAAAACAGTCAAATAACAAATTTACCGACACACACAAACTCTCTCATGAGAATAGCTGTAAAACATTCCCATGACCACGTCACCAGCTTACCACACTCTGGCTGGTTCCCTTCCCAAGTCCAGTATCAAAATATCACACCCAAAAGCCACCATAAAAACGTTAACTACCAGCATCTGTCCTGGCTTCTCATCGAGTATTGAAAGTCCCATAAATGCCCAGAGTCACATAAATACTCTGTCTCCTTAAACAGCTGTTCTTTGATTGGTTGTTGCATAGCTAATCTGCCATTGCTGGACCTCCACTCCAAATTCCACCCCAGCCGGGCTCCAAGGCCTCCACTCATTCTCCAGTCTGACCTCCCATTCCTATAGGGGTCAGGGGTCAAGTAGCCCTGCTTGTTTCATGCCAATAAAGGGGGGTGGGTCTTAACCCCCCCACACTCGTCTATTGTTGATGATGTGCTGGCTATAGATAGCATGGGAACTCTATATGAGAAGTGAAGTCAGAACACTTTGGATGAGAATGTGACACTTTCTGCCTATTGCTTACACACTGACAGTGAATGCTTTGACAAAAGCATCAAAACCATAACTGTCGTAACCGTGCCTTTAAGCAACGGCACCAAAAGTACAAACACATTTTCTCCTTTGCACTTTTTGTTTGCAATTCTGCAACACACTTGCAAAACACTACACACGGTTTCATACACTAGACACTTCGTTCAAGAATGAAATCTCTTGCGTTCATCGGGAAAGCACTCTTTTATTCAAAATGCAAAAACATACCTGAAATTGGCAACACACACACACACACACACACACACACACACACACACACACACACACACACACACACACACACACACACACACACACACACACACACACACACACACACACACACACACACACACACACACACACACACACACACACACACACACACACACACACACACACACACACTTCTACAGTAATTGAACACCAATTAGTCTGAGCCTCAGCACTACAAACAGACCTCAGGTAAGATCACCTCTTTGGTGAGAACTTTGCAAACATGGAGGCAGCGAGAGGAAGAGGAAGAGAGAGAGGAGTGGGAGGAGGACGAGGACAAGAACAAAGAAGGGGACCAGGCAATAGACAGAGACATTTGCCCGACGACATTAAGGGCTACTTTGGTGGACCCGTGTCATAAGTCATGTCCTGACAGATGAGGGAGGCAGAGAGTCCAGCCCAACCTGAGTCGCTACACGGTAGCATCCATAATACAGACATTTAGACTGGAGAACAGGTATGTCTTCAACGTTCTACACGAGACTGTACCCATGTAATTGTTGCACATCATCACAGTACAATACAATGCACTCCCCATTTCTACAACATTAGGTCTACGCTCCTCAGTGAACTAAAGAATAGGGGGTACCTGCCTTGCCTGTAGCTTGTGGGTTTTGACTGAATGTGTCTGACCCAACCCACCCCCCACCCCCATAGACAATGTTGTTCTGTGTTTTGAGTTACACCATATTCACGGTAATGAAATGTTACAGGACAAAGAGCCTTTGTGAATGTCCCTGGGCAGCGCGGGGGGAAATATCACCGCCATGAGTCTGCAAGGAGTTCTCCATCACCATGCCACCCTCGGTCTCTACAATACTGCAACACATAATCATATTTCTGGATGCATCGCCATGCCACCCTCGGTCTCTACAATACTGCAACACATAATCATATTTCTGAATGCATCACCATGCCACCTTCAGTCTCTACAATACTGCAACACATAATCATATTTCTGAATGCATCACCATGCCACCTTCAGTCTCTACAATACTGCAACACATAATCATATTTCTGGATGCATCACCATGCCACCTTCAGTCTCTACAATACTGCAACACATAATCATATTTCTGGATGCATCACCATGCCACCTTCAGTCTCTACAATACTGCAACACATAATCATATTTCTGGATGCATCACCATGCCACCTTCAGTCTCTACAATACTGCAACACAATCATATTTCTGGATGCATCACCATGCCACCTTCAGTCTCTACAATACTGCAACACATAATCATATTTCTGAATGCATCACCATGCCACCTTCAGTCTCTACAATACTGCAACACATAATCATATTTCTGAATGCATCACCATGCCACCTTCAGTCTCTACAATACTGCAACACATAATCATATTTCTGGATGCATCACCATGCCACCTTCAGTCTCTACAATACTGCAACACAATCATATTTCTGGATGCATCACCATGCCACCTTCAGTCTCTACAATACTGCAACACATAATCATATTTCTGAATGCATCACCATGCCACCTTCAGTCTCTACAATACTGCAACACAATCATATTTCTGGATGCATCACCATGCCACCTTCAGTCTCTACAATACTGCAACACAATCATATTTCTGAATGCATCACCATGCCACCTTCAGTCTCTACAATACTGCAACACATAATCATATTTCTGGATGCATCACCATGCCACCTTCAGTCTCTACAATACTGCAACACATAATCATATTTCTGAATGCATCACCATGCCACCTTCAGTCTCTACAATACTGCAACACATAATCATATTTCTGAATGCATCACCATGCCACCTTCAGTCTCTACAATACTGCAACACATAATCATATTTCTGGATGCATCACCATGCCAACCTCGGTCTCTACAATACTGCAACACATAATCATATTTCTGGATGCATCACCATGCCACCCTCGGTCTCTACAATACTGCAACACATAATCATATTTCTGGATGCATCACCATGCCAACCTCGGTCTCTACAATACTGCAACACATAATCATATTTCTGGATGCACTACATAATGGAGTTGTACAGGACGGACCTGGTTAGCCCAGGTTTGTTGTCATCTGGGATAATGTTAGTTTACACCGGGCAGCTCTGGTCAGGGACTGGCTCACCAACCACAATAACTTCACAGTTGTACAGGACAGACCCGAGCAGCCTGGGATTGTTGTCATCTGGGATAATGTTAGTTTACACAGGGCAGCTCTGGTCAGGGACTGGCTCACCAAGCACAATAACTTCACAGTTGTACAGGGCTGACCCGAGCAGCCTGGGATTGTTGTCATCTGGGATAATGTTAGTTTACACCGGGCTGCTCTGGTCAGGGACTGGCTCACCAAGCACAATAACTTCACAGTTGTACAGGACAGACCCGAGCAGCCTGGGATTGTTGTCATCTGGGATAATGTTAGTTTACACCGGGCTGCTCTGGTCAGGGACTGGCTCACCAACCACAATAACTTCACAGTTGTATACTTGCCCCCGTTACTCCCCATTTCTCAATCCGATTGAGGAATTACTTTCGGCTTGGCGTTGGAAAGTGTAGGACCGCCAACCACATGACCGCCTGCCTCTTCTGCAAGCAATGGAAGAGGCATGCGGAGACATTGAGGTGGGGTCAGTCCCTAACAGAAGGCGGGATCCATAAACCATCCACCCCATCCCTTACAATACTTTTAGTTTTCCATTTGCACTGTAATTTTACTGTAATTATTTTTGTTTCTGTGAGTTTACAGTAACATCTTGTATTGATTACTGTACTGTAATTCTACTTTTCTTAGTGTTTTTTTGTTGTTGTTGTAAAAACCTGCGAAGGCAAAAGAATCAGCTGTATATATATATTTCTTTCTGATGTCTTTCTATGTTTGTGTTGATTGAAATGTGAGTAGATGTACTGTACTGGAACAATCCTTCACAGAAGCCTGTATGAGACACATTAAAAAGGTACGCAAAGTACTAAAGACAGCAGGGTTTTGTATAAAGGTACGTCAGGGTGTTGCTGCTTTGAAAGAGTCATTCAAATGGTTTTGAAAAAGGATTGTTGGATTTTGATGGCAGAGTTTCATTTTGACGTTAGAAGCGAGATGTTTATCTCCAAGGGCTGTGTCTCATTTGGCTTGTGTGTGGCGCTTTGACGCAGTGAGGCAAATTCCGCAACAAGTGTGAACGCAATCGCAAAACAACAGTAATAAACCATGTTCTCTGAAGGCTGGGCATGTTGGTTATATACCCTGGTCCTGACCGACCGGGGAGGAGGAAGAGGGGCAGTTGGAAGGTGAGGAAGAGGAAGACACCGACCTTCTTCAGGACACTGTCCAGGGTCTCTGGGCGACTGATGTCAAAGCAGACGAGCACGGCGTCTGAGTCAGGATAGGCCAACGGCCGCACGTTGTCATAATACGAGGAACCTGCGGACACACGGACACACAGTTAGTCCCAGGCAGTACACTAGACACTTTCTGTAGGGCCCTTTACCTCACTCAACCCACATGATTCTAATAGAATGGGAACGCTTGGCAGCCCCTGTGCAACCTGGAGGACGAAGCTGTTTAACAAATGGGCATTAACATACTGTACACTTAACCAGTCCAGTGGGGAGTAACACAACACACACACTTTCTGCCGACGAACACACCTGTGGATATAAACAGCTGTGTGCAAATGGGAGAGTGTTCTTAATCTGTGACCCCTCCCCCAGTTTAAGAGGCGGTAGGGGGTAGGGAGGGGCATTGTGATAAGCACACACACACACGCGCATGAACTGTAGTTGTCGGAGGAGCTAGGTCCCTTTGCTCATGCTACATCCCCATCCCAAGTCACAATGGACGCCGGTACAAAGGGGAAAGCGCTTTCTCTGCTCTTGAGATTTCGCTCTCACACACACACACACACACACACACACACACACACACACACACACACACACACACACACACACACACACACACACACACACACACACACACACACACACACACACACACACACACACACACACACACACACATCTCACTATTTACTCTCTCTTTCTTTTCTGTACCTTATACCATTTTGGAGGCAGAGTGGCCCATTCCCTCTCTCCATTCCCCCTCTCTCCTCTCTCCCATTAACTCTCTCCATGTCCCCTCTCTCCTCTCTCCATTCCCCCTCTCCTCTCTCCACTCTCCATTCCCCCTCTCTCCATTCCCCTCTCCTCTCTCCATTCCCTTTCTCCACTCTCCATTCCCCCTCTCCCACTCTCCATTCCCCCTCTCTCCTCTCTCCATTCCCCCTCTCTCCTCTCTCCATTCCCCCTCTCCCATTCCTCTCTCCTTCTCCATTCTCTCTCTCTCTCCATTCCCTTTCTCCTCTCTCCATTCCCTCTCTCCACTCTCCATTCCCCTCTCACCATTCCCTCTCTCCACACTCCATTCCCCCTCTCTCCACTCTCCATTCCCCTACTGCTCTCATTAGGAGGCTCGTAAAACTCCCTGGGCTCCGAGGGATCCTGGCTGGGGATGTGACTGTGGGTACCTTCCTGCCTCCCCTGAAATATAGGCAAGCCTACATGCCTCTAGAGCATGGGAACAGAATCTGTTGGAATGGTCACAAGGAATCTGACTCTGCTATTGCTTTTGTTAGGAGACAGACTGGTGAGAGAGAGAGCAGAGAGAGAGAGAGAGAGAGAGAGAGAGATAGAGGCAGAGCCAGCGAATGAGAGAGAGAGAGAGAGAGAATGAGAGTCTAAGCAATGAATGAGAGAGAATGAATGAGAGAGAGAGAGAGAGAGAGAGAGAGAGAGAGAGAGAGAGAGAGAAGAGAGAGAGAGAGAGAGAGAGAGAGGAAGAGAGAAATGAGAGAGAGAGAGAGGACAGAGCCTGGGGATACAGGGAGCAGAGGCTCTTTGGCTTTAGCAGACAGAGTCAGGTGTCCATGTAGAGAGAGTGAACATAGGAGAGATGAGGGGGGCTCAGAGGCAGAATCTAGAGAGAAAAAGGGGGATTATAAAGAACTGGGAGTCTAAGCAATGCTGAGTAGAACTTGAGAGAGAGAGAGAGAGAGAGAGAGAGAGAGAGAGAGAGAGAGAGAGAGAGAGAGAGAGAGAGAGAGAGAGAGAGAGAGAGAGATGATAAACATTACAGAGGAGAGTGATGGAGATGGACAGAGTATAAAACAGAGGATAAAGATGTAGCCTTGATTCTAAACTGAACTGTCAGCTAAAACCCAACCAAGTCAGGGCAGTGGAATCCTATACCAACAGCCTGTACCTGATGTCTGGCATGTAGAGTCGAGTGATGTTGACATTGTTACTGTACATGACCTCAACATAACGCCATGGCAGGCTGTTGAAGCAGCACAGGCTTTCTGTGCCAGTGAATTGGGCACAACGACAGTAGCGCCTGTTTTTAGCAGTGCTATGTTCTCTTTGTTTGTGGTGGAATGAGGCCTGCACAATGGCTGCACACGGTCCATAGCCCTACCCATTCAGCTCGCCGCCCTGCCCATTCAGCTAGCCGCCCTGCCCTGACAGGAGCCATCCCCTCACAGGACAATGCAACAGGCCCTCCTGTCCTAAAAGGTCAAAGGCTGTTACATTTCAGTGAGAGAGAATGGGCATGTGCGAGGGATGGCCTTTGTGTGCTTGAGATGACGAGTGCCCTGGAAGGAAGCTTTACAAGTGTCTTCTTTTTCACACAACCATTGAACAGTTTGTTCGACGTTCATTCGTTTAGCTGCTGCAGCCAGAGCTCACTCTTCCTGTTTCTCCCTCGCCGCTGTTCAACAGACCAACAGAGTAACACAGAGCAGAGTGACATCTCATATACAAAACAGTGGGCTCCCAGACAGAGCCAGGGAGCGTATCTCAGAGAAGAAGCAGTCCTCCCAGCAGCAGGAAGTCAGTCATTAGGAAACAAGACTACTGCTGTTTACTGCTGAGAGAGCTGTGCTCAGACACACACGCACACACACTTGCACACGCGTACACGCACGCGCACACACACACACACACGTGCGCACACACACAAACTTACTCCCCACCATCCCTATCACACGGACAGCAGGTCCACCACTCAGCAGTGTATCAAAAAATGCAGGGCCCTGATTGGTCACCAGGTGCTGTGATGCCAAAGGTGATTTTTAGTATATATCACACTACAACAGACCTGCAGTTGGGAGAGGAGAGAGGGAGGGAGTGGGTGAGGGGAGAGGAGAGAGGGAAGGAGTGGGTGAGGGGAGAGGAGAGGAGAGAGGGAAGGAGTGGGTGAGGGGAGAGGAGAGAGGGAAGGAGTGTGTGAGGGGAGAGGAGAGAAGGAAGGAGTGTGTGAGGAGAGAGGGAAGGAGTGTGTGAGGGGAGAGGAGAGAGGGAGGGAGTGTGTGAGGGGAGAGGAGAGAGAGGAGGGAGTGTGTGAGGAGAGAGGAGAGAGGGAGGGAGTGTGTGAGGGGAGAGGAGAGAGGGAAGGAGTGTGTGAGGGGAGAGGAGAGACAGAGGGAGTGTGTGAGGGGAGAGGAGAGAGGGAGGGAGTGTGTGAGGGGAAATGAGAGAGGGAGGGAGTGTGTGAGGGGAGAGGAGAGAGGGAGTGTGTGAGGGGAGAGGAGAGAGGAGAGAGGGAGGGGAGAGTGAGAGGGGAGGAGTGTGTGAGGGGAGAGGGAAGGAGGTGTGTGAGGGGAGAGGAGAGAGGGAGGGAGTGTGTGAGGGGAGAGGAGAGAGAGAAGGAGTGTGTGAGGGGAAATGAGAGAGGGAGGGAGTGTGTGAGGGGAGAGGAGAGAGGGAGGGAGTGGGTGAGGGGAGAGGAGAGAGGGAGGGAATGAGGGGAGAGGAGAAAGGGAGGGAGTGGGTGAGGGGAGAGGAGAGAGGGAGGGAGTGTGTGAGGGGAGAGGAGAGAGGGATGGAGTGTGTGAGGGGAGAGGAGAGAGGGAGGGAGTGTGTGAGGGGAGAGGAGAGAGGGAAGGAGTGTGTGAGGGGAGAGGGAGGGAGTGTGTGAGGGGAGAGGAGAGAGGGAAGGAGTGTGTGAGGGGAAATGAGAGAGGGAGGGAGTGTGTGAGGGGAGAGGAGGAGAGAGGAGGGAGGGAGTGGGTGAGGGGAGAGGAGAGAGGGAGGGAGTGAGGGGAGAGGAGAGAGGGAGGGAGTGGGTGAGGGGAGAGGAGAGAGGGAAGGAGTGTGTGAGGGGAGAGGAGAGAGGGATGGAGGTGTGAGGGAGAGGGAGGGAGAGGGAGTGTGAGGGGAGAGGAGAGAGAGAAGGAGTGTGTGAGGAGAGAGGGAGGGAGTGGGTGAGGGGAGAGGAGAGGAGAGAGGGAAGGAGTGTGTCAGGGGAGAGGAGAGAGGGAAGGAGTGTGTGAGGGGAGAGGAGAGAGGGAGGGAGTGTGTGAGGGGAGAGGAGAGAGGGAAGGAGTGTGTGAGGGGAGAGGAGAGACAGAGGGAGAAAGGGAGTGTGAGGGAGAGGAGGAGAGAGGGAGGGAGTGGGTGAGGGGAGAGAGAGAGAGAGGGAATGAGGGGAGAGGAGAGAAGGGAGGGAGTGGGTGAGGGAGAGGGGAGGGAGGGAGTGTGTGAGGGGAGAGGAGAGAGGGAGGGAGTGTGTGAGGGGAGAGGAGAGAGAGAAGGAGTGTGTGAGGGGAGAGGAGAGAGGGAGGGAGTGTGTGAGGGGAGAGGAGAGAGAGGAGTGTGTGAGGGAGAGGGAGAGGAGTGTGTGAGGGGAGAGGAGAGAGGGAAGGGGAGAGTGTGAGGGGGAGGAGGAGGAGGGAGTGTGTGAGGGGAGAGGAGAGAGAGAAGGAGTGTGAGAGGGGAGAGAGGAGAGAGAGAGGGAGTGTGTGAGGGGAGAGGAGAGAGGGAGGGAGTGTGAGGGGATGGGGGAGTGTGTGAGGAGAGGAGAGAGGAGGGAGGGAGTGTGTGAGGGGGAGAGGAGAGGGAGTGTGTGTGAGGGGAGAGGAGAGAGGGAGGGAGTGTGTGAGGGGAGAGGAGAGAGGGAGGGAGTGTGTGAGGGGAGAGGAGAGAGGAAGGAGTGTGTGAGGGGAGAGAGAGAGGGAGAGGGAGGGAGAGAGAGGAGGGAGTGTGTGAGGGGAGAGGAGAGAGGGAGGGAGGGGAGAGGAGAGAGGGAGGGAGTGGGTGAGGGGAGAGGAGAGAGGGAGGAGTGAGGGGAGAGGAGAGAGGGAGGGAGTGTGTCAGGGGAGAGGAGAGAGGGAAGGAGTGTGTCAGGGGAGAGGAGAGAGGGAAGGATTGTGTCAAGGGAGAGGAGAGAGGGAAGGAGTGTGTGAGGGGAGAGGAGAGAGGGAGGGAGTGTGTGATGGGAGAGGAGAGAGGGAAGGAGTGTGTGATGGGAGAGGAGAGAGGGAAGGAGTGTGTGATGGGAGAGGAGAAAGGGAGGGAGTGTGTGATGGGAGAGGAGAGAGGGAAGGAGTGTGTGAGGGGAGAGGAGAGAAGGAAGGAGTGTGTGAGGAGAGAGGGAAGGAGTGTGTGAGGGGAGAGGAGAGAGGGAGGGAGTGTGTGAGGGGAGAGGAGAGAGGGAGTGTGTGAGGAGAGAGGAGAGAGGGAGGGAGTGTGTGAGGGGAAAGAGAGGGAGGGAGTGAGAGAGGGAGGGAGTGTGTGAGGGGAGAGGAGAGAGGGAAGGAGTGTGTGAGGGGAGAGGAGAGGAGGGAGGGAGGGAGGGAGTGTGTGAGGGGAGGAGAGAGGGAGAGGTGAGGGGAGAGGAGAGAGGGAGGGAGTGTGTGAGGGGAGAGGAGAGAGAGGGAGTGTGTGAGGGGAGAGAGAGAGGGAGGGAGTGTGTGAGGGGAGAGGAGAGAGGGAGGGAGTGTGTGAGGGGAGAGGAGAGGGGAGGGAGTGTGTGAGGGGAGAGGAGAGAGGGAGGGAGTGTGTGAGGGGAGAGGAGAGAGGGAGGGAGTGTGTCAGGGGAGAGGAGAGAGGAGAGAGGGAGGGAGTGTGTGAGGGGAGAGGAGAGAGGGAGGGAGTGTGTGAGGGGAGAGGAGAGAGGGAGGGAGTGTGTGAGGGGAGAGGAGAGAGGAGGGAGTGTGTGAGGGGAGAGGAGAGAGGGAGGGAGTGTGTGAGGGGAGAGAGAGAGGGAGGGAGTGTGAGAGGAGAGGAGAGGAGGAGAGGGAGGGAGGAGTGTGTGAGGGGAGAGGAGAGAGGGAGGGAGTGTGTGAGGGGAGAGGAGAGAGGGAGGGAGTGTGTGAGGGGAGAGGAGAGAGGGAGGGAGTGTGAGGGGGAGAGGAGAAAGGAGGTGGGGGAGTGGGTGAGGGGAGAGGAGAGAGGGAGGGGAGTGTGTGAGGGGGAGAGAGAGAGGGAAGGAGTGTGTCAGGGGAGAGGAGAGGGAGGAGTGTGAGGGGAGGGAGAGGAGGGAGAGAGGGAGGGAGTGTGTGAGGGGAGAGGAGAGAGAGAGGGAGGGAGTGTGTGAGGAGAGAGGGAGGGAGTGTGTGAGGGAGAGGAGAGAGGGAGGAGTGAGGAGGGGAGGGAGAGAGGGAAGGAGTGTGTGAGGGGAGAGGAGAGGGAGGGAGGGGAGAGGAGAGAGGGAGGGGTGTGAGGGAGAGAGAGAGGGAGGGAGTGTGTGAGGGAGAGAGAGAAGGGGAGAGAGAGAGGAGGGAGTGTGTGAGGGGAGAGGGAGGGAGGAGGGGAGGGAGTGTGTGAGGGGAGAGGAGAGAGGGAGGGAGTGTGTGAGGGGGAGAGGAGAGAGAGGGAGGGGAGGGAGAGGGAGTGTGTGAGGGGAGAGGAGGGAGGGAGTGTGTGAGGGAGGGAGTGTGTGAGGGGAGAGGAGGGGGGAGGGAGTGTGTGAGGGGAGAGGGGAGAGGAGTGTGTGAGGGGAGAGGAGAGAGGGAGGGAGTGTGTGAGGGGAGAGGAGAGAGGGAGGGAGTGTGTGAGGGGAGAGGAGAGAGAGGGAGGAGTGGAGAGGAGAGGGAGGGAGGGAGGGGAGAGGGGGAGGGAGTGTGGAGGGAGGGAGGGAGTGTGTGAGGGAGGAGGAGAGAGGGGGAGTGAGGGGAGGGGAGAGAGGGAGAGGGGAGGAGAGGGGAGGGAGTGTGAGGGGAGAGGAGAGAGGAGGAGGGAAGGAGTGTGTGAGGGGAGAGGAGAGAGGGAGGAGTGTGTGAGGGGAGAGGAGAGAGGGAGGGAGGGAGTGTGTGAGGGAGAGGGAGAGGGAGGAGTGTGTGAGGGAGGGGAGGAGAGGAGAGGGAGTGTGTGAGGGGAGAGGAGAGAGGGAGGGGAGTGTGTGAGGGGAGGGAGAGAGGGAGGGAGTGTGTGTGTGAGGGAGAGGAGAGAGGGAGGGAGTGTGTGAGGGGAGAGGAGAGAGGAGGGAGTGTGTGAGGGGAGAGGAGAGAGGGAGGAGTGGTGAGGGGAGAGGAGAGAGGGAAGGAGTGTGTGAGGGGAGAGGAGAGAGGGAGGGAGTGTGAGGGGAGAGGAGAGAGGGAGAGTGTGTGAGAGAGGGAGGGAGTGTGTGAGGGGAGAGGAGAGAGGGAGGAGTGTGTGAGGGGAGAGGAGAGGAGAGAGGGAAGGAGTGTGTGAGGGGAGAGGAGAGAGGGAGGGAGTGTGTGAGGGGAGAGGAGAGAGGGAGTGTGAGGGGAGTGTGTGAGGGGAGAGGAGAGAGGGAGGGAGGAGGGGAGAGGAGAGAGGGAGGGAGTGTGTGAGGGGAGAGGAGAGAGGGGGAGGGAGGGGAGAGAGGAGAGGGAGGGAGTGTGTGAGGGGAGAGGAGAGAGGGAAGGAGTGTGAGGGGAGAGGAGAGAGGGAAGGAGTGTGTGAGGGGAGAGGAGAGAGGGGAGGGAGTGTGTGAGGGAGAGGAGAGAGGGAGGGAGTGTGTGAGGGAGAGGAGAGAGAGGGAGGGAGTGTGTGAGGGGAGAGGAGAGAGGGAAGGAGTGTGTGAGGGGAGAGGAGAGAGGGAGAGGGGAGAGAGGGAGGGAGTGTGTGAGGGGAGAGGAGAGAGGGAGGGAGGGAGTGTGGGAGGGAGGGAGAGGAGAGGGGAGAGGAGGGGAGAGTGTGTGAGGGGAGAGGAGAGAGGGGAGGGTGAGGGAGGAGAGAGGGGTGTGTGAGGGGAGAGAGAGAGAGGGAGGGAGTGTGTGAGGGGAGAGGAGAGAGGGAGGAGGAGTGTGAGGGGGAGAGGAGAGAGGGAGGGAGTGTGTGAGGGAGAGGAGAGAGAGAGGAGTGGAGTGTGGAGGGAGAGAGGGGAGAGGAGAGGGAGGGAGTGTGTGAGGGGAGAGGAGAGAGAGAGGGGAGGTGTGAGGGGAGAGGAGAGAGGGAGGAGTGTGTGAGGGGAGAGGAGAGAGGGAGGGAGTGTGTGAGGGGAGAGGAGAGAGGAGGAGGAGAGGGAGGGAGTGTGGGGGAGGGAGAGAGGGAGGGAGGAGGGAGGGAGGAGAGAGGGAGAGGAGAGTGGAAGGAGGGGGGAGAGAGAGAGAGGGAGGGAGTGTGTGAGGGGAGGAGAGAGGGAGGAGTGAGGGAGGGAGTGTGAGTGTGAGGGGAGGGAGAGGAGAGAGGGAGGGAGTGGGAGAGGGGAGAGGAGAGGGGAGGGAGTGTGTGAGGGGAGAGGAGAGAGGGAGGGAGTGTGTGAGGGAGAGGGAGAGAGGGAGGGAGTGTGTGAGGGGAGGAGGAGAGGGAGGGAGTGTGTGAGGGGAGAGGAGAGAGGGAGGGAGTGTGTGAGGGGAGAGGAGAGAGGGAGGGAGTGTGTGAGGGGAGAGGAGAGAGGGGAGGAGGGGGAGAGGAGAGGGAGGGAGTGTGTGAGGGGAGAGGAGAGAGGGAGGGAGTGTGTGAGAGAGGGAGGGAGAGGAGAGAGGAGAGGGAGGGGTGAGGGGAGAGGAGAGAGGGAGGGAGTGTGTGAGGGGAGAGGAGAGAGGGAGGGAGTGTGTGGGGAGGGGAGAGGAGAGGGGGAGAGGAGAGAGGGAGGGAGTGTGTCAGGAGGGGAGAGGAGAGAGGGAGGGAGTGTGTGGGAGGGGAGAGGAGAGAGAGGAGGGAGTGAGTGTGTGATGAGGAGAGAGGGAGAGAGGAGAGGGAGGAGTGTGTGAGGGGAGAGGAGAGAGAGGAGAGGGAGGAGAGGGAGGGAGTGTGTGAGGGGAGAGGAGAGAGGGAGGGAGTGTGTGAGGGGAGAGGAGAGAGGGAGGGAGTGTGTGAGGGGAGAGGAGAGAGGGAGGGAGTGTGTGAGGGAGAGGGAGAGAGGGAGGGAGTGTGTGAGGGGAGGAGAGGGAGGGAGTGTGTGAGGGAGAGGGGAGAGAGGGGAAGGAGAGAGGGAGTGTGTGAGGGGAGAGGAGAGGGAGGGAGTGTGTGAGGGGAGAGGAGAGAGGGAGGGAGTGTGTGAGGGGGAGAGGAGAGAGGGAGGGAGTGTGTGAGGGGAGGAGAGAGGGAGGGAGTGTGTGAGGGGAGAGAGAGGGAGGGAGTGTGTGGGGAGGGAGAGGAGAGAGGGAGGAGTGTGTGAGGGGAGGGAGAGAGGGAGAGGAGAAGGAGTGTGTGAGGGAGAGGAGAGAGGGAGGGAGTGTGTGAGGGGAGAGGAGAGGAGGGAGAGGGAGGGGATGGAGTGTGTGAGGGGAGAGGAGAGAGGGAGGGAGTGTGTGAGGGAGAGGAGAGAGGGAGGGAGTGTGAGAGGAGAGAGAGAGGGAGGGAGTGTGTGAGGGGAGAGGAGAGAGGGAGGGAGTGTGTGAGGGGAGAGGAGAGAGGGAAGGAGTGTGTGAGGGGAGAGAGAGAGAGGGAGGGGTGAGGAGAGGGAGGAGAGAGGAGAGGGAGGGAGAGTGGGAGGGGAGAGGAGAGAGGGAAGGGAGTGTGTGAGAGGAGAGAGGAGAGAGGGAGGGAGGAGTGTGTGAGGGGAGAGGAGAGAGGGAGGGAGTGTGTGAGGGAGGGAGAGGGAGGAGTGTGTGAGGGGAGAGGAGAGAGGGAGGGAGTGTGTGAGGGGAGAGGAGAGAGGGAGGGAGTGTGAGTGTGGAGGGGAGAGGGAGGAGAGTGAGGGGAGAGGAGAGGAGGGAGAGGAGAGGGAAGGAGTGTGAGGGGGAGAGGAGAGAGGGAGGAGTGTGTGAGGGGAGAGGAGAGACAGAGGGAGTGTGTGAGGGGAGAGGAGAGAGGGAAGGAGTGTGTGAGGGGAGAGGAGAGAGGGAGGGAGGGGAGAGGAGAGAGGGAGGGTGTGTGAGGGGAGAGGAGAGGAGAGGTGTGTGAGGGGAGAGGAGAGACAGAGGGAGTGTGTGAGGGGAGAGGAGAGGGAGTGGAGTGAGGGGAGAGGAGAGAGGGAGGGAGTGTGTGAGGGGAGAGGAGAGAGGGAAGGAGTGTGTGAGGGGAGGAGAGGAGAGAGGGAGGGAGGTGTGAGGGGAGAGGAGAGGAGGAGGGAGTGTGTGAGGGGAGAGGAGAGAGAGGTGAGGGAGAGAGGGAGGAGTGTGTGAGGGAGAGGAGAGAGGGAAGGGGAGTGTGTGAGGGGAGAGGAGAGAGGGAGGGAGTGTGTGGGGAGGGAGAGAGAGAGGGAAGGAGTGTGTGAGGGAGAGGAGAGGGAGGGAGTGTGTGAGGGGAGAGGAGAGAGGGAAGGAGTGTGTGAGGGAGAGAGAGGAGAGGAGGGAGTGTGAGGGGGAGAGGAGAGAGGGAAGGAGTGTGTGAGGGGAGAGGAGAGAGGGAGGGAGGTGTGAGGGGAGAGGAGAGAGGGAAGGAGTGTGAGGGGAGAGGAGAGAGGGGAGGGAGTGAGGAGAGGAGAGAGGGAGGGAGTGTGTGAGGGAGAGGAGAGAGGGAGAGGAGTGTGTGAGGGGAGAGGAGAGAGGGAGGGAGAGGGGAGAGAGAGAGGGAGTGTGTGAGGGGAGAGGAGAGAGGGAGGGAGTGTGTGAGGGGAGAGGAGAGAGGGAGGGAGTGTGTGAGGGGAGAGGAGAGAGGGAGTGTGTGAGGGGAGAGGAGAGAGGGAGGGAGTGTGTGAGGGGAGAGGAGAGAGGGAGGGAGTGTGTGAGGGGAGAGGAGAGAGGGAGGGAGTGTGTGAGGGGGAGAGGAGAGTGTGTGAGGGGAGTGAGGGGAGGGGAGAGAGGGAGGGAGTGTGAGAGGGAGAGGAGAGAGGGAGGGAGTGTGTGAGGAGAGAGAGGGGAGAGGGAGGGAGAGGGAGGGAGGAGTGTGTGAGGGGAGAGGAGAGAGGAGGGAGTGTGAGGGGAGGGGAGAGAAGGAGTGTGTGAGGAGAGAGGGAGGGAGTGTGTGAGGGGAGAGGAGAGAGAGAGGGAGTGTGTGAGGGGAGAGAGGGAGAGGAGGGGGAGTGTGTGAGGGGAGAGGAGAGAGGGAGGAGTGTGTGAGGGGAGAGGAGAGGGAGTGGGTGTGAGGGGAGAGGGAGGAGAGAGGGAAGGGAGTGTGTGAGGGGAGAGGAGAGAGGGAAGGGAGTGTGTGAGGGGAGAGGGGGAGGGGGAGTGTGAGAGGAGGTGAGGGGGAGGGAAGGAGTGTGAGGGGAGAGGAGGGAGGAGAAGGAGTGTGGAGAGGAGAGAGGGAGGAGGGGAGGGGAGAGAGAGGGAGGGAGTGTGAGGGGAGAGGAGAGAGGGAGGGAGTGTGTGAGGGGAGAGGAGAGAGAGGGAGGGAGTGTGTGAGGGGAGAGGAGAGAGGGAGGGAGTGTGTGAGGGGAGAGGAGAGAGGGGGGGAGTGTGTGAGGGGAGAGGAGAGAGGGAGGGAGTGTGTGAGGGGAGAGGAGAGAGGGAGGGAGTGTGTGTATGGGGAGAGGAGAGAGGGGAGTGTGAGGGAGAGGGAGAGGGAGTGGAGGGGTGAGGGGAGAGGAGAGAGGGAGGGAGTGTGTGAGGGGAGAGGAGAGAGGAAGGGAGTGTGTGAGGGGAGAGAGAGAGAGGGAGGGAGTGTGTGAGGGGAGAGAGGAGGGAGGGAGGAGGGGAGAGGAGTGTGTGAGGGGAGAGGAGAGAGAGGGAGTGTGTGAGGGAGAGGAGAGAGGGAGGGAGTGTGAGGGGAGAGGGAGAGAGGGAGTGTGGGGGGAGAGGGAAGGAGTGTGTGAGGGGAGAGGGGAGAGAGAGGGAGAGGAGGAGGGAGGAGGTGTGAGAGAGAGAGAGGGAGGGAGTGTGTGAGGGGAGAGGAGAGAGGGAGGGAGTGTGTGAGGGGAGAGGAGAGAGGGAGGGAGTGTGTGAGGGGAGAGAGGAGAGGGAGGGAGTGTGTGAGGGGAGAGGAGAGAGGGAGGGAGTGTGAGGGGAGAGGAGAGAGGAAGGAGGTGAGGGAGAGGAGGAGAGGAGAGGGAGGGAGTGAGTGTGTGAGGGGAGAGGAGAGGGAGGAGTGTGTGAGGGGAGGATGAGAGAGGGGGAGGGAGTGTGTGAGGGGAGAGAGAGAGAGAGAAGGAGTGTGTGAGGGAGAGAGAGAGGGAGGGAGGGGAGAGAGGGGGAGGGAGAGAGGGGAGAGAGGGGAGGGAGTGTGTGAGGGGAGAGGGGGAGAGAGGGAGGGAGTGTGTGAGGGGAGAGGAGAGAGGGGAGGGAGTGAGGGGAGAGGAGAGAGGGAGGGAGTGTGAGGGGAGGGGAGAGGAGGGAGTGTGTGAGGGGAGAGAGAGGGAGTGTGTGAGGGGAGAGGAGAGAGGGAAGGAGTGTGTGAGGGGAGGGAGGAGAGAGGGAGGGAGTGTGTGAGGGGAGAGGAGAGAGGGAGGAGAGGGAGAGGGAGTGTGGAGAGGGGAGAGGAGAGAGGGAAGGAGTGTGTGAGGGGAGAGAGAGAGGGAGGGAGTGTGTGAGGGGAGAGGAGAGAGGGAGAGGAGGAGTGTGAGAGGGAAGATGAGAGAGGGAGGGAGTGTGTGAGGGGAGAGGAGAGAGGGAGGGAGTGGAGGGGAGTGAGGGGAGAGAGAGGGGAGGGAGTGTGTGAGGGGAGAGGAGAGAGGGGAGGGAGGGGAAATGAGAGAGGGAGTGAGGGGAGAGGAGAGAGGGAGGGAGGAGTGTGTGAGGGGAGAGAGAGAGGGGAGGGAGGTGTGAGGGGAGAGGGAGAGAGAGAGAGGGGAGAGGAGTGTGTGAGGGGAGAGGAGAGAGGGAGGGAGTGTGTGAGGGGAGAGGAGAGAGGGAGGGAGTGTGTGAGGGGAGATGAGAGAGGGAGGGAGTGTGTGAGGGGAGAGGAGAGAGGGAGGGAGTGTGTGAGGGGGGAGAGGAGAGGGAGGAGGGGAGGTGAGGGGGGAGGAGAGAGGGAGGGAGGTGAGGGGAGAGAGAGGGAGGGAGTGTGTGAGGGGAGAAGAGAGAGGGAGGGAGTGTGTGAGGGGAGAGGAGAGAGGGAAGGAGTGTGTGAGGGGAGGAGAGACGGAGGGAGTGTGTGAGGGGAGAAGAGAGAGGGAGGGAGTGTGTGAGGGGAGAGAAGAGGAGAGGAGAGAGGGAAGGAGTGTGTCAGGGGAAAGGAGAGAGGGAGGGAGTGTGTGAGGGGAGAGGAGAGA